>NW_019385048.1:179834-334106 GCF_000671375.1 Centruroides sculpturatus
ATAAAAATTTTATAATATATTTTATAATAAAAAAGTATATATTTTTTATTTTTTGGGTCTCCAGAACGAATTAATCAAATTCCCATAAAAACCTATGGTAAATCAATAATCAGTTAATGAACAATTCGGATAACGAACAAAGTCTTGGAATGGATTATGTTCGTTAACCAATCATTTACTGTATTTTAATTATCATTCTTTTATGTAACATACATTATATTTGCTGTATTATATTACATTATATTATACAGTATTTGCTGAATATGAAATTTGGCAGAAAGAATTTTTTTTTGTATAAAATAGTTATTATTTTATTGTATATGCTATATTTACTTAAATCTAAAACTCACCTTAATTTCTATATGCTCACTCACAGAATTTTTATTTTTTTGAAAAATAGCTTGAGACAAATTTATGTCAGAATGACTAATTCTGTTGACATAAACTGTTTAGTATTTATTGTACAGTAAAGTAAGTTATCATTGTCTTCTGTAGTATCAAAACTAGAAACTTGTTCCTTTTCTGTATTAGACTTTTCCAAATCAACACCAATTTGATTCTTACATTTTCCCATATGCAGTTACATTGGTGTACAAAACTTAAGGACGAATGCTATTTTCAACAATTACAGTTAGAAATTGAACCACAGCAGCCTGTTGAAATATGCTTGAAATCATGATGTACTCTGTTGTGTAAAACTTATGCAAAGGTTTGAGTTCTGCATGTGTCAGTCACATGACAGCACAAATAAGAGATTTCAGGCAATCTGCATGTGCAGTCAGTTTCCGTTGGATGTGAAATTTGAACAGGAAGGAGTGAAGTTACAATAATAAAATTCTGGACATGTTTTCCAGGCATCATTTAGATGATTTTACTCATGGAAGAATAATCAGAAAGCTGGAAGAAGGGCAGAACGTAACAAATGTTGTGCTTGAATTTACTTTGTGCACAGTACTGTTTCTAGACTATGGGCAGCATTTCAAACTAGCGGAATGTGCAGCAGGCGCAATGGGGGAGGTCGTCCTAGCAGTATGACACCCCAAGATCAATATATTGTTTTTTCAGTGAAAAGGAACAGATGCAACACAGCTGGTGAACTGGCAAGTCATTTACAGGCAGCTACAGGAACTAACATATCCCATAAAACTGTTGCAAGACATTTGTGAAAGAAAGGACTATACACCCAAAGACCTGTTGTGTGTGTTCCACTCTCAAGACTTGTACAAAGTTGCATTGCACTTCACGGTAGCCATATCCCTTACTGACATGATGCTCAGGATTGTTTGTAGTAAGTATTGTGCATTTTTTGTACAACCATAACTTTGGACAATATGAACCTTTTACAAAAACACCCTCTTTTGACATTTTGTGTACTTCCTTTGAACATAATTATTATATTTAAATCATGTTGAACATGCTGTCAATACTATTGTTTTCTTCTTGGTCTACAACCACATGTAGTTTCTCATATATGTGCCCATTTCTTCTTTGTCCTTAAGTTTTGTCCACCAGTGTATCTTCAGTGCCATTTAAAACATTAGAAGTGCAATGTTTCTTGAAGGAGTATTGCACAACTTTGTCTGGATATTCGTTTAAGTACTTGTGACATTACTGTAATAGACTAATGAGATTGAGTTAAGTTAACCTCTTAAATATTTGCATTTACAAATATTGGTCTAATAAAATCATTAAAATGATGCAATGGAATTAGTTGTTTATAGTGATAGAGAAATAAGATACATGGCACTGTAGTTCACTAATTATGATGTATTAGCAATCTCTAATGCTTGATTATTTAGAAAACATTTGGTAACAAATTAATTTCATCTCATCAATAATCTCATGAGCATACATTTACTATGCAATATATATAATTTATAATATATTTCTATACTTAATGTGTTCATTTCTGATAGTCTATATGTGACTTGAATATGAACCTGAAATGATAAATTTAATAAACCATGCATTCATTTTGTGACCTTTTAAAATTTATTTGTCAAAAAAATTAAATAATTTAATAACATTTAAAAATTTGATAAGATATCAGCACAGTTTCATAAGTACTAAAACTGATAATTGTTATGCAACTTGAACCCCAACTATATAGTGTATTCATTCAGACACAAGGCAAACTCATCATTAATTTTTATTTAGTTGATACGTGTACTTAATGTTAGTACACGTTTTGGGTTATTCATGCCCCTCCTCAGTCAACTAAAACACAAATACATAATGGTTACAAATTACAATATATAAATAAAAGGTTAATGTTCTTAGCTAATTTTCTTTATTTTACACAGAATTATTGCTTATTTACATTTATAATATTCCAAGCCAATTTTTGTTTATTTTTATACTGGATTTTTTATTTATGCATTTCTCACCTCTAATGATCTCTATACTTTCCTTAAACTTCCTACTATATGTTTCTTTTTCTTTACGAAGGATTCCTACATTGTCTTTGTCTATGTTACAATTGTTCAAAGTACAGTGGTTGTGAAAGGCTGAATTTATTCTGTGGTATTTTAGATCAGCTATGTGTTCATTTAGTCTGACCTTTAACTTCCTTTTGGTTTCTCCTATGTAGTATTTATTGTCTAGTATTTATGTTATTGTAGTAAGGAATTTTGCATACTACATTCCTAATTTCAGTTGATGCTTGTTGTTTTTTCTAGGGGTTGAGACATTTTAATTTAGCAGACATTTTTTGGTACGATGGTGCAAGCTTAAAGTTTATTTGTTTGATTTCTTTGTTGATTTCTTCATATAAACCTTTGTATGGGAAAACAGTATACTTTACATTATTCTTTTGTTTATTTTATTATTATTTTGTTCTTTTATTATTATGTGTTATTTTTGGATTACTTAATTTAAGTTCCCATTTATTCAGCAAGAAAAGGTGTTGTAGTAAGTGTTTTTTGATATTAAAATATGCAGTCTAGAACGATGTGTTATTCAGTAGCTGTTGTGGATAACCTGCTAAGAGAAATTTCTTTTTTAATTCAGCCAGATCTTTAGTTATATATGTCTCTTGACTTGTTCTATTTTTTATCTTAAAATATTCCACTTTAAACGTACAGGCATACCTCGACTTACGTCGTTTCGAGTTACGTCGTTCCCGATTATACGTCGTTTGTCAAAAAAGTATACGAAAAAATAAAAATCAAGTTTAAGTCATTTTATTCAACTTTACGTCTGTCCGCCACAAATATTGAAGTCGTAATATCACTAGAAAAGCGTTTAAAGCACAAAAAATCTTATTAAAATATACACATTTACAAGTATGTACTGTATTTACAGTACAGTACACGCATTCGTAAATTTATTTGTTTGTAAGCTTAAAATAGATTCTTATTAACCATACATTATTAAAAATGCATTAATAAATAAAATACAGAACTGGGAATAGTAATTTATAGTTTAGCCTAGTGACAAGTAGATTCGGAGACAAGTAAATTCGACTTACGTCGTTTTTCGACTTAAGTCGTTTTCCTGGAACCAATTACCGACGTAAGGCGAGGTATACCTGTATTATATTTGACATGTAATGGCATGTTAGATTGATATTTTATTGTTATTCTGCCTGAACCTGGCTTCTTGAATGTTCTAAATTCCAAACTTTGTTTTAATCTTTTTATTGTTACATTCAAGTAGTTAATTTCCTGGCTGGTTAAATCTTCCACTTCTATTTGAAATTTTATCGCTTTGTGTATGTTATTAATTTGTTTGCTGATCTCTTCTATCTTGATTTCCATTTCATTATATATTATTAGAATATATTATATATTATTAGAATATCGTCAATGTATTGTTTGTTTCATATCGCTGGTTATGTTCTTTTTGCTCATTTGTAATCTCTAATTGTCCCAATTTTTTCTGCGCTTTAAGTTTTTGTAAAGTTCTTTTTAGTTGTCGAATCTTAATGTATTTATATTTTATTGCTGTTCTTAAAATTTTAAAATTAATGTAATCTCTATATCTTGTTGGTATTGCATCAGTAATTGATCTAGGTAAGAATAATGTCTTAAGAAGTTTCGTTTCAGTGAATGGTTGTCTCTTTAATCCAAAAATGTTTCTCTCGGTAGACTATCTTACAGCAAGTCAGGCCCAGAAACTCTTATTGTATTTTCAATTCATATGCATTTCGAACTAATTTCATTTTCCAGTTCCTCTTCAGTGCTCTACAATTACAATTACAGAATTATAATTACAGATATTGTGTTTACAAAAATTCAAAAAATTAAACATCGTAGAGATGTCAAATAACATAATGGAACACTTATTATTAGTACCTTTGAGAATTTTACACACTTCTTTTTTCCGAGTTACATTCATACGGTACTTGTATTTATCACATGAAATTATCTTTCTTGGTATAAAACGTAATATGTTTAAACCATTTCTATAAATAATAGTAATACAATCATAAAACCTATTTACAAAATAATAAATAAATATAAAATCTATTTAAAAAATACATACAGGTTTTTTCTTTTTTATATTTGAAAATTTTCTCTCTTAACGGTAATTGTGTGTGTAAAACTTAATATAATGTAAATATTGCTAAAAAATAAAAGTTCTATTATAAACTCAGTAATAAAGTTTTAAAATTTTTTTACAGAAAATATACATACAGGTTTTTTCTTTCCAATATCATTTAAAAAAATATATTCTATTAAACACTAGTTATGTGTTGTATAAATTCATCAATAGTAATTCATACACAATAACTTGGACACTCTTATAACACTTGGTGTTTATGTTTTTACTAATAATTTACTCGTTTATTGTTACATCCTCTATAATTTCATACCATTGTTTTTCAATTTGCATTCCATTAGATATATTTACAAGATTATTTTTACTGTTTTATGATTTCAATATGTTCTTTAAATTTTTTTTTTATATATATTTTTCTCACTGTGTAGGATTTTAATATTATTTCTATTAATATTACAATTACTATTTTTAATATGGTTATACCAAGGAGAGTTCTTATATTTTAGTCTAATGGCCGCTTTATGTTCTTTGATCCGTGTTTCTAAAGTTCGACCTGTTTCACCTATATAGTTTTTTGGATTTTGGCAATTACAGTTTATTTTATAGACAATGCCTGTTTTTTTCAAAATATCACTATTAGTTTTATATGTTTTTGATCTATTAATGTGTATTTTTTGTGAAATTTTGTTGGTCAAAGTTTACAATAAAAGAGTTTCTGGACCTGGCTTGCTGTAAGATAAGTCTACCGAGAGAAACATTTTCGGATTAAAGAGACAACCATTCTCTGAACGAATATACAGCTACAATTAGTAAATTCAAGTTTCTTTTCATTGAGGTGTGTTTTAAGATAATTTAGGTCTGTGAAATGTTTATCGATCTCACCTTGCACTTTGTTCCTGTATCTGTTTTCTTGATATTGATTCTTATGCATCATCTTCTGATGAGTATTGCCGTTTCTGTTTTTCCAATTCTTATTCTAGTACTTATGAAAATTGTTAGTGATTGTTATGAAATTTGAGCATCAACTATATAGTGTATTCACTCAGACACAAGGCAAATCTCATCATTAATTAATTTTTATTTACTTGATAAGTGTACTTAATGTTTGTACATGTTTCGGGTTATTCATGCCCCTTCTCAGTCAACTAAAACACAAATACATAATGGTTACAAATTACAATATATAAATAAAAGGTTATACTGTATCAACTAAATAAATATTAATGATATTTGTCTTGTGTCCAAGTGAATACACTATATAGTTGGTGTTCAAGTTGCATAAAGATAGCAGTTGTTTTGGGGGCCCCAAATAAAATTGTCATACAGTTCATTTAAAGTAAAACCAGTATTTCCTGGATTTTTTTTAGAATGCAAGTCTATATTCTTGATTTGCTGATTAACATTTAATTCATTTGAATTATCAAAATTTAAATGTCAATTGAGATTAACAGTATTATCATCAAGTTTAGTATATGTAACAGGAAGCACTGATTCAACTTCAAAAGTTGCTTTTTTCACTAACAATTGGCTGAGTACTATTATTAGTGAGTGAAGAGATAAATTTGATCCCATTAGATTCTTCTTATGATTTTTCACTGTTTACATCATCTGTTCAATTCCATAAATTAGATAGCTTATTATCTCTCTGATTTGTTAGCTTCAGTTAACTGTTTTCTATTTGACTGCTTTGACTGTAGATGAAACAGAATTTTTGTTCACTAAATTGTTATTCAAAATACTCTAAATATATATTATTAAAATGATAAATGTTTAAATTCTGATAGGAAATCAAAATTATTTCTTCATTTCTAAGTATTTCATGAACATTTTATAAATTATTTAATATGCAAGTTTAAAGATTTCTTTTTTGCAATGAGATTGTTTTATATCTATTTATCTCTTAAATTAAGATGGACTTTGCCATTTGTTTAAAAGAAAATTTTAATTTATTAATATTAAATAGTATTACAGTATTAATTTTCTAAAGATGATGTCTTTATTGTAGAAAATAATAATGCTAGGAATATCATAGTACATAAATCAACAATTTAGGAAAATTGTTTTTTATTCCAAGAATGACATTTATTATAAACTCTGATAAATAGTAAACCAGTTTTATGATTTAATTGGAACTGGAATGTTGTCTTAAATGAAGCTGTAATTTCCAGACACTGTGTTATAAACTGAGTGTACTTCAGAATATATAGCTTGAATGATATAATACTACTTGTATACTTGAGAAACCAACAAAACAATATGGCATTTCTTACAATCATACTGAAAAATGTATAACAGTCATAAAGGCTGAAAATCTGCTGTATTCTCTCGCTGTTTGTGTATTTCTAATTATCAATGAATTGGCAATCATGTAACATGAAAATTTTCCTACTAATTAAGAATCTACACAGATTCTAATAACTTTTCATGGGCAGTTTGTGTCAGGATATTATATTCATGCTGGCTGATCTTTTATTGGCCCTCTCATAATTAACAAAACTTTAAGTGCCAATGTATTAACAGTCTGTAATATAATTAACACTGTGTGTCAATTAATATATATCAATTATAGATTTTAATGTTGTCTTCCTTCATTTTCCAAAACTGATGCTTTGGTGAGTTTAATTTAATGTTTGTTTTTCAATAACATCCTAAGATATCAAGACATGGTAATACTGTCTTTCAATGGGACAACTTTATACTGGAAACATATCATTTATGAGGAACTGTGCCGAATGTAATGCAGAAATGGGTATAACTTTTTTATTTACTGACTTAGGTCATTCAAATTGCATGTGTCAGTAGAGTAACTTCTCTATACAAAGGTGCTACTCAACGTAGTTTTCATTATAAGCAATTTATTTGTGCCATTATTGAAAACAACTCTGGAATTCTTTTTGAAAAATTCAGGTGTGCACTGTTGTACCCATTTCTTCACAGCCACTTTCACCTTATCTGTGCCATGAAATCATCACCAAAGACTGTTCTTCATTGGACCAAACAGGTGGAAGTCAGAAATTGTCAGATTTGGACTGTACAATGTATGAGGGAATGATGACCAGCCAAATTTGCCAGTTGCCAGAGTTGTATATGGTTGCATGTTGTCATAGTGAATGTGGATACTTTTTAGATTCTTGCTTGGTGTCTTCATCCACATGGTTTCACTAAGCTTCTTAAATATACAGTACTGCTCACTAGTCATGGTAGAGCCACATTCCAAAAAATCAAGGATCATCATCCCAAAAAATGCTTATCATAACTTTCTGTGCAAGGAAGAGTTACTCTACATTTGCAATTTGAATGAGCTGTATCAGTTAATAAAAAAGTTATGCACACATTTGCATTACTTTCTGTACGGATCTCATATTTTTTCCATTTTTAGTCAAGCATACTTTTTCTGTTCTGATTTGTGAATTTTCATTTGATGGACGTGTGTGTATTAATTATTTAATTATTGCATGAATATATTTTTATATATTATAAAGTTTTAGAGTAATGTTTCTAATTGTATTAGATGACATTATTGCTAGATGTGTAATTATTTGTAGTTTTGAGATATTCTGATGAAATGATAGCTATTATTAATGAGCATTTAATTATATAAGCATTCCTCATCTTAGTAAACAATATGTTGACTAACACGCCAAAATTAATTAATAAACAAAAACAAAAACACTGAGTTCGGCGTTATATGCGTTTTATTATCGCTAGTACTTTCGACGAGCTTATTGTCGTCGTCCTCAGGCGATTTAGACAAAAATTATCGAACACAAAATAGAACGCGTAATATAAATTGAAATTGTGCTAAAGCCGTTAAGAACACGTAGAAATTTAAACATAATTCGAAAGCCGAACGAGCAGATAGCTCCGTGAAGTGCGAGCTGGCGCATGCGCAGAGCTATGCTCTCGCTGCATGCATTCTAGAGACTACGAGTACTCGCTTAATCGCTTATACAACGTGACCCATACACTGGGCAGCTCAAGGGTAGGGGTGTTGCAAGTGTCCAAGGTGGTAGTGAGGAGAGATTCCCATATAAAAACAGTTTTTCGATCTTTGCAGCTCTTGAGCATAACCACTTGGGACCATAGCGGGTTGTAACCCTGCTCAAGTACCTTTTTTGCGAGCTCGGTGGTGTGTCTTCCCCTCATAACATCGTCTTGGTGCTCATCAAGGCGGCTGGAAAGCATTCTAGTGGTGGCCCCGATATATCTTGTATTTNTCGCTGCTTCTAAAAGAGGGCTTTAGCATCCAACAGGTGCTCGATATACGTGATGCCCTCACCTTCGTCACCGAGCACAATTACTTCTGTTTCAATCGAAAGATCTATTTGCAAAAACAAGGGGTCCCAATGGGTTCCCCTTTATCCGCTATCCTAGCGGAACTTGTTATGAGAGAGATAGAGCGCAGAACGTTCGATTTCCCGCTTGCCATCCATTACCCGAGACTGTATTTGCGTTATGTTGACGACATCCTCATAGCATGGGAGGACACAGAGGAGTCGTTCCTCATCTTCATGCAACAACTCGCAAGTATATATCCTTCCATCAATTTCACTTGGGAAAAAGAAAGGGATGCGGAAGTAGCGTTCTTAGACTTGCATATACGTAAATTCGCGGAAGGACTACAATTCTCGGTCTATCACAAATCTGGCATGGCCCCGCACATTATACCAGCTGAGGCCTTTCAGCCTTCTCGATACGTTAACACTGCCATTGCCTCCCTTGTCAGAAGGGCTTATTTACTGTCGTCTACGCAGGAGCTGATAAACGTCGAATTAGAGATCATCGATATGGCGGTACGCGCTGCGGGCTTTTCACGTGCAAAGTTTACGTATGTGCTCAATAAGGTAAACAAGGCACTGTTTCCATGTACTACTTTATGCAGCAAAAGAGAATCTTCAAAGGTTCAAGTAGCGTTGCCTTACTTTGGACCCATATCTTTACGTATCTGCAGAATCTTTAAGCAGCACAACCTTGTTCTACCTTTAACCCCACTTCCAAGCCTACGCAAACTTATTTGCAATGATAGAGACAAATTTTCCATTCTTGAGAAATCGGGGGTCTATGCTGTACCGTTGGAAAATCAGGCAATGGGAGTAAATACAAGATATATCGGGGCCACCACTAGAATGCTTTCCAGCCGCCTTGATGAGCACCAAGACGATGTTATGAGGGGAAGACACACCACCGAGCTCGCAAAAAAGGTACTTGAGCAGGGTTACAACCCGCTATGGTCCCAAGTGGTTATGCTCAAGAGCTGCAAAGATCGAAAAACTGTTTTTATATGGGAATCTCTCCTCACTACCACCTTGGACACTTGCAACACCCCTACCCTTGAGCTGCCCAGTGTATGGGTCACGTTGTATAAGCGATTAAGCGAGTACTCGTAGTCTCTAGAATGCATGCAGCGAGAGCATAGCTCTGCGCATGCGCCAGCTCGCACTTCACGGAGCTATCTGCTCGTTCGGCTTTCGAATTATGTTTAAATTTCTACGTGTTCTTAACGGCTTTAGCACAATTTCAATTTATATTACGCGTTCTATTTTGTGTTTGATAATTTTTGTCTAAATCGCCTGAGGACGACGACAATAAGCTCGTCGAAAATACTAGCGATAATAAAACGCATATAACGCCGAACTCAGTGTTTTTGTTTTTGTTTATTATTCCTCATCTTGATTCATAGATGTACTAAGAAATCAAATGTTTTTTATTATATTTTCTATATAATTTTTTTGATCAGAAATAAAATAAAAATGTTCCTGTTCTTGAATTTTATTCAAGAACAGGAAAACTCAAAATCCTCAAACAAGAAATTTTAAGTTTGAAACCATGCTCAATAAGCTATCAACTTTTTGATAAATGACTAAGTTTGTTTTTTAATGTAAATTTATAATTAATTTAATTATTTAAACAATACAATATAAAGTATTTATTTTTTAAAAAATACAACTATGTAACATCTTTTTGCAGATACATTCTTTCTTGAACACTGCACTGAGTCGCCACTTTGAATACCAAGCCGACGCCTTTGCCAAATCGATGAACAAAGCTGCCGATCTGAGAGGTGCACTGATAAAGTTAAACAAAGATAATCTGGGATTTCCATTAAATGATTCTTGGTATTCCACTTGGCATCACAGTCATCCCTCACTCCTAGAAAGAATTAGAGCATTGGGTAAAATCGATTAAAACGTCAACATGGACTAGATTTGAAGAAGTGGTAAGAAGCGGTTTTCTCTTCATCTAGGACCAGAAATGTTTGTGAACAATTTGAGAATAATGATTATTTAGTAATACTTTTTAAATAATGAGAAATGTTTGAATTGACATTCCATATTTTCTTAACCAATATAAAATTTTAATACACTATATTATTCAAAATTTAGTATGACATTTTCCTGTCTTTAATGATGTATAAATTAAGACAAAAACACAAAATTATTTTCTAAAAAATATTAAATTCAGAAATTAAGATTATTTGAAAAATTCTAAAAGTTTTAATAATAAATTTTGAATTTCTCTATCTAAACCCTCAAAGAATTTTGTCTATTTACCGTGAGTTAAAACATTGCCCAAAGAATGTATTCATTTGTCATCCAAAGTGCCTAAAGTTAATTGCATGTTTTAATTTATAGTAATTTAATCATTTTATCAATTTAAATCTATGTATTGTTTTATACTATTAAAACATAAGCTCAGAATAATTTGGTGTAATATTTATATTGTCCGAGTCAAATTTATATGCGACAGAATGCAAAATCCCAACTTCGGCTACTAGAAGTAGCCGAAGTTGGGATTTTGCATTTGGAAACATTTGTTCATATTTAAATTATTTTATGGTGATTGTATTTCTACTGTCGTTGTCAATTAGACTTCATCTATAACATTTGTTACTGTGCTGAACAATTGAGATGAGATAAAACTAAGTTAAAAATATAGTAGAATTCTCTTATTGTAATTACTTTGAGATTCATTACATTGGTAATAAGTGGTTAAGTAAATAAGACTACAGTTAATGGAAATTGTGGTTTTATTGACTCTGGAGATTAAAAAGACATGCGTAAAACAATGAAAAATTGTATAACTTCATCATTTATTAATTATTATTGTTATTATTATTATTATTAAGTGCTCTCTAATAGTAATTCATGCAGTATTGCTTTCTTGTCAATTTTTGCAGTACTATCTGTAAAGCAATTGAAGCTACACTTGAAGAAACAATTAGTATGCTAACATATAATGGAAGTAAGAAATGCTAGCAGTTTAAACTATTTTACTGTGAATAAATAATGATTAAGATTAGCATTTTGTTTAGGACTGTAGAATTGGAGTTAGAGTTGATATATTTTACCACCTTCCATCTCAATGTATTAAACTTAAACTAATGAATTAATTCAACTTACGACACATATATAAGTATAAAAGATAGCCCAATGATTCACCCGACAGTGACGAACCGTCTTACAACATCATTTACAGTTATTAATACATATTGATTTCTTATGAAGGAATTAAAGTTGAAGATTTAGAAATTGAGTCAAATTCACTGGTTTTGGGTATGGACTTTGCACCATAGTTTATCATTTAAGTATTAGTTAAGACTGACAATGATTACACATCTCAAATTTTATAGAACAAAAATATACTGTATTCAAAATAGTATTCACCCAAACACGATGATGATGATAACTATTACCAAAATTCTGCAATAAGCAGTTTTATATGTTTTGGGACATGCTAATTCTGATATTAAATTATTGTTAATGATGTCTGTTCAGCAGATTTTACCATATTTAAAAACTGAATCCATTATTAGTTACTTTAATACATCAACTTTTGAACAAATTTTGTAAACATTCCATTAATAGGCATATTTTTATTCTTGCATTATATCACATGTCAAGATATTCAAGCTTTACAAAAAGTCTTTCTTCTTCAAGCCCTCATAATAGTAATAATAATAATGCATTGATATTTACACATAAACTAATATATTGTTAAAGTGTTCTATTAATTTGTCATTTAATTAAATATCAATATAATGTGTCGTGATAGCCTTACAAAGTAGGATAAAAGTTTATAATAATATTTCATCTAACGTCCTATTTTCTATTCTCTTAAGGATAAAATACTGGCAGTCTAGCGGATAAACTTGCCAAATGCCAGTAGTCAGCTGCCGAACAACCGATCAACCGATCGGGTGGAGTTTTCTAGGTTTTTACTCGCCCAACACCTAAACTGGGACCGGTTTCCCACAGAAAGTCCCTCCGATAGGCGTCCTCTCCTTTCGGCAAATAGCACAAGTGTGTCGTTGCCTTATTCCGTTAATCAATCCTAACTCTATATGTAAAGAATTAAAGTAAGTAGCCAAATTTAGAGAAATGTGATTAAAGGTAGAGGCTAAGCAGAAAATTACAGTAGCACCATAAGTTTCTCCAACTGTGTTGATAAATTTATTTATTTTGGAGACAGGAGGAATGTAAATAACATGTTCTTAATGCTTTCAAACATCTACAAATTATACAAAGGAATTTGGCCATTTGGGTCAAATTTCTGGAATGAACAAGTCAAAATGTGGCAATGGAGAGAGAACATTTTTTCTATTGAATATCTCACAAATAAGACTGACACATATATATATACACACACAGTATAACTGAATGCATAGTAATGTCTGTGTATATCATAGGTTTGTTTTTTCTTTACACGCAACAGATTCTTTTATACAAATATGTATAGGTTTCAAGATTAGTTTTAAAAAGTTTGAATTAATAAATTTTGAAAAACGAATGCCCCATAAATTAATGAGTATTTTGAAATTATAATTGTAATGTCTCCGCTTCAGAATAATTTATAATTAAGGGGGGAAAAACAATTAGATCACCAAGTTAGATCATGTTTCTCTCATAAAATTAAAATTTTGTATGTATTAAATATTACAAATACATTCTTTAAGCACTTGTTTTTATTGTGTCACAATTGTTATGTATTAATAGAAACCATTGATGCGGCTCCTGTATAATACAGAATACCCTAAAACGACTAATTTAATTGCCTGAAACTATAGTCTGTTTACGGAAAGAATCGATTCCAGAGCAACCTGACGCGTGATGTCGCTTCAGTTAAACCAATGACACATTCCCTAGTGATACCAGACAATATGTGAATTTTATTTTATTTTCTTTCACAAGATGGCAGAATGACTTTTCCATTAATTGTGTTAATTTTTTATAGCATGTAACTAAAGAATCGTGCGCGTGTGGCACCATCTGTTATCGAATTTTGTTATATTTTTAATCATTATAAAATGGCAAAAAGCTTAATTTTGACGGTAGGGGCGAGTTTTATAAACGGGTATAAATGTTAATAACGAATAAGATCTTCATTAAGTCTTACCCCCTCTATCTCCCCATTGTAAAAATAATAATAAAAGCATGTTCGGATGAAATATTGAAGACAGCCTGTTAAAAAAGCTAATTTTTAATATTTTAAATTTGAAACTTTAGTGCCATCCGGCGTTATTCTATCAAGTAGTATGTTACGCATCTCTCCTAAAATGTCAACCCATTGATCTATAACTATGCAAATTACGCGTATAGAACAAAGAAAAACAACGTCACACTTTCATTAACTTACAATCTATATTATCTCGACATAGTAGTAGTTATTGTTTCCATTATCTAAGGCTTATACGCGCACATAAAACACAACATTTAAAAAAAATATATTTAAGAACAATTTATTATGCCAAAGGATATATTTACACATCACCCAACGCTTCTCATTTACGGTATCGACTCGATTTTCCATTACGTAATTGCCTAGCGTATCCCTCGAACCGTTGACATTGGGTTTGTATTGTTTCGACATTTGGCAGATTAGTCACACGTAACAAAATTTTATAATAAAATATAGATTTCGTTATAGGAACGTGTTGAAAAATTCCTTAGCAAAACGAGCATCAATCATTAAAGAATCGATTCTTACTCTTCAGAGTTTAGATTCTTTCGTCACACTTAAAACATTTGAAATTTTCACGTAAAATATAAAAGTATTGATTATATATACGCATATATAAGATAAAATATGTGATTACGAGATGATGATAAGGTAGTGACGGTCTTAAGCTTCCATATTTTGGGAAAATTGTCATTGGATAATAATAATAATAATAATGGATAGCGATAATTAAACCTGATTGGTTACCATCCAAATTTTACCATAATTATGAGTAGTACAAATTGTCACGTAATTGGATAAAGTTTTCATTTTTCCTGAGAAAGTTGCATAAAGAGCTAAAAATGATTTAGAAGGTGAAATTTTCTGGTATAAAATGGACATTTAAAGCTTGTGTTTAGTAATAAAGAATCCTGGCACGACTCAGCAAAACTTTTCCGTTCGTCTACAAACGTTTTTTTATACCAAAATGATGGACTTGCACCATTTCCCCGCCGAAACATTCATTTATTGATGGTTGCTAGCTCCGTTTTAGTGGGGCACGGAAGTTTCCTACAAAATAATAAACATTTTTCACTTCATAATGTAAATTTAATGAATCGAAAATAAAGTTTCACAAACCTAGAAATCTGTTCGGCCTCTTCTATTGTATCTGGCACCGGTTTGTTATTTGTTTCTGGTAATAGAACGACCAATGCTCCGGCTACCATAGAAATGACTCCATAGATGATTAAAGGGAGGTTCACGTAAGTTGCACGACCCTGAAATACGCTTTCTTTTACAAATGTCGAGATCCTTGCAGAGCATTAGCTAAATAAGCCAACTTACCAGATCCTTGCCAAAGGGTGCCACAATCGAGCCAACTCTGGCGAAGGTGGAACTGGAACCCACACCCACGTTTCTAACCACCGTGGGAAAGAGTTCGGCAGAGAACACATAGATTATACCAAAAGAAGCTGTTAGACAGAACTTACCTACCATGGCTAGTGTTATTTTCACCCATAGAAGATCTTTAAAACGGAAAAAATAATGTGAATGAGAGGTTCGATTACTCATAACAGTTTAAATAAAGTAATTTCTTACAATTTGGTATGGGAATTATGAGGAGGCAAGCCAAACCTCCTATAATCATGGCTGCCATTAGAGGAATCTTCCTACCGATATGCTTGATAACGATGATGGATACTACGTAAGCGGGAAATTCTACCGCTCCCGCTATAAAGAAGTTGATAAATATACTTCCACCCAATTCGCCCGTATTTAAAGATAGAGCGTAGTAAACGAATGCGTTTACACACCTGTCGAAGTGAAAGAATTAATGTAAAACACGAGAAAGTGCACCATGTAAGGAAGCGATGAGCTTACCAATTGAAGTAAATGTTCAACGTCTTCTTCCTCATGTTGGAATACTTCAGTAGATCGAGGATTGTGTAGCGTTTCACCGTGTGCATTTCTTGCTCCTGTTTGGTCATTTCAGATTTTACATGGACATGAACATTCTGTACATAATTCTATATACCTACTCACTTTCTCCGCTGCTTTGTAGAAAGTTTTGATATCCGCTCCCAGGTTGGTAGTATCTTTGCCGTTCTTGGATGCTGCCTTTTTCAAAATGGCTTCGCATTCTTCTAACCTTCCTTGCGACAGAAGCCATCGAGGCGATTCCGGCACCCACCTACAACGAGAACTTCATGAAGCATTTAATTTGCATAATGGAATCGTAGAGTTCGCTACTTACCACCAAAATGTTACGAGCAAGATGACTGGTATGCTCAAAGCCAGTTGCAAATAATGCCAATCGTTGATCAGCCAAGCCAAACAGGGCAGCAAAATATATCCGGTGGCCCAACCAAATTCGATAGCGATCCCGAAAAAGGATCTATATTCGGGCCCCACTATCTCCACCACTGGAACAGAACAGGGGTAAGGAATTCGAATGGGCATTAAGGGGGAAGAACACGGGAGTATACTCACGCACTACAAAGGCTGCCGTGAAGAGACCCGAAGCTCCCATAGCTACTAAGAATCTGCTGGCGGCATACATGACGAAATTGACAGAAAATGCACCAATTAATCCCGCTACGAAAGTGATGCCGATGCTCAACAGTATAATTGGTCTTCTGCCGAACCTAAAGGTGATTCGGTTCCATAAATATGATAAATAAACGTGTATAAATGTAAATAAGTACGGTAAATAAACACTACATAGCGTTACCTGTCGGACAGTTGACCGAAAATAAGAACGGCAAGCATGAATCCCGCCATGTAGATAGCTTGACTGAAGGATGCGTACCATTCTCTGTCGCACACCAGATCCCACTAGAAATAAAAAATACGATGATCAATTCGAAATTAAAATGTAAATAATCGAATGAATATTATTGGGACATTGCCAAAATGCCAAACTGCAATTTTTAATAATCTTTTAATTTAAAAAGACACACGATTTCCGGTCAGAACTGGAAGTTCGTATATAGTTAATCCCGGCCACCTATCTGGCCTCAATTTTCATCTATGTAACGCCGTTCTCGAGATTAACGAAGGACGAACTGATGGACGACAGTGGGAATGTATAGGTCTGCAGTCTGAAGATTGCAACCCAATACAATAAAACATGGCCCAAAACTTGTGCTGGAGTCACCAATATCAACAATTGGTTATTAGGACCATATGGTTGGTCGCGTAAAGTGCTCGAGGAATTTGAGTTCGAGTTCCACGGGCACTTTATTTTATAGGACTCTGTTACCGAAAATCTCGAGAGTGCCGATTTAGAACCCGAATTCCTTACAAAGGTAGTTGTGACATATACAAAAAAAAAAAAAAAAAAAAAAAAAATTGTAGAAGGTATTTAAACTACGAATTAAATCATTTGAAGGATGTCGATACGCATTATTAGAGTGGCATTGACACGTGCCTAGTCGAATACACCTCAATACTTGTAACAAGATTAATATTTATTACGCAAATCAAGTTGTGAAATCTTTATTTATTGATTTGATAAAGAAATATAAACAACCAGCGTGAAAGATACAAGATAATAATTTCTACTGTACTAAAGTATTGGAATTTAATGTTTCTAATGGAAGGAAACGGTGGATTTACCTGTAGAAAACACTAAATTGTATAACATTTATGGTTATGATACTGCTAAATTGCAATGTAAATCCCACACATTCTTCAGGTTCGGGATCATCGTCATTATCATCCTGAACTTGGATTGTTGTGGAAATTCATAGCCTAACAAAATTGCCGCCATAAACTTTAAATTCAGTCTTCGAAGCCGGATTAAGGCTCGTGTAAATTCGTTTGTCGACTCAAAACTCAATAAAACAATTGAATTTTCAGGAAAATAAAACCACAATATCGATGACGATTTCGTGAAAGATATCGCAACTCAATTAATCGTTGCAAACTAAGCTTATTGTAGTACCTCGATGGACCTTCGAGTGTGGGAAGAGGATTTCTGAAAAAGACACTAGGGTTGTGTTTGAATAGAGGGAGAAGGCTAAATGGAGGGGACACTCCTTTTGGATACCAAGCGACTTGCAGTTTGGAGTTCAAGTTTGCAGGGGGATTTAAGATACTAAAGAGTTTGGAGTTCCAACGGAAGTTTACAGGTTACTTATGTGACATGACAGAAGAACTTTCAAAGTAAACTTACCTGGCTAACGATGGTAGAGGTGAAAACCGAAGTGTCATACTCCCACTTTTGGCACTCCACAGTTTCATTCCTGAACTGGTTATACATTTTACACTTACTGTGTTTATAAACGCCATTAACTACTTCTTTGGGAATACTGTAATTCTTCCATTCCTCCACGGTCAGGTTGGAATTGGGGGGTCTGGCACACCAGTGGTCCATGTCGGCTGCGAAGAAACTAACACCCAAACCTTGCCACGAGCTAGGAAAGCTGCCGAAGAAGAACATAATGAAAATATCCCTCTGCCATGGTCCGTATCCACCCACCAGATCAATTAGATCCGCGGGTCTATTTTTGTTTTTCTTGTTCATTGTAGTCTACAAGGTCTTCTAGAAATAAAAAAATAAAACTGTGTTTTTAATACATCAGAAATGCCAGATGTTTATAGGAAGTGATAGCGAGACCAAAGTTCCTTAGAAAGTGATAGGATACGATTACTACGTAACTATATATTGAATGGTGACGTCGTTAAGCCGACACCTTCGTAACAAATTGCCTATTATCTTATTGTTTCTGGCCAACTCATTAAAAATAATTTCCACTCTTTGCACGTCTTTCGATCGAAGTATATCCCGAATGTCACGTGTTATATACGGCAATTACGTGATAAGATAACACGTGACTTACGGGTCATTTAAGTCAAAGATATTTTGTAGAAGGTTGCAAACGTTGCCCTGTTTACGTTTTCCCCGCTAACGAGTGCAAAATGTCACTTAAAGTTGCGTTTTGGGCAAGAATTCGTACCAAGTTCTATTCTTTCCTCGTTAAAATTTCGATCTTTTGATAGTCACTCGTTAAATGATCTTGTGTTACTTGGCTGACGTCAAATTATTTGCATAATAGGGCAAAAATAGAAACGTCTCGCTCCTCATTCATCACCCATCCCGTAACCGTAACGATTCTTCTCCAGATACCTTGGCAGGGATCCCGAAAGATGACGCGTTGCTGACCCCAGAAAGGGGGGAAGTAACGATTTCATGCCTTAATACGCTGTCATTTAGTGTTACAAGCTCGTTAGGGGTCCCAAAATTGGATTAAAACAAGCGAGTAGAGGATTAACTTACCGGAAAGTTGGTGCGCGAGCTCCCCTCTTCACACGCGAGCCGAGAAAGAACAATGAAAGTTGTATAACCGTTTAAACTGCGCATTCGTTGGATATTCCTCACTTCCGAAACTGCGAATGATCGAAAATTTTCTTCTTCCATTCATACAGCGAAAGAGGCGCGTAACAAGGTCATGTATTTTTAGAGATTGTAAATCTTAATACCTTGGCCCCAGTTACTCATCCTTCCAACGTTACCCATTTTGCAGCGATCGTCTTATGAACAGTTTAATCATTCGAATTGCCGGTAACATACGGGTCGGAACGGATTGTTTGTGCCAAAAAGTGTCTTTAAATTTGCCACCTTAACGGTAATTTTCGTGTTTTCGGGAAAAACTGGACGTTTTTATTCAAGGAAAGGAGATAATTTAACCAGAAAAAATATAAACTTTACGCAATTTCCAGGCTGTAACTCGAGTAAACAAATCGATCGTCTACAAAAATCTATCGTCACATTATCTTGTTTAGTTTGATAATTGCCCCCGAAGTCAGTTTTGTTGATGTCGATGCTTAATTAGTGACGCGTTTTTTCCTAAAGTTACGCGCTTAACACGAAGAAATTCGGTGAAATTTTCCAATTTTATTCACGTGCAACGTTTAGACTTTTCGGAAATAAATTCTACAAACGTCACTTAAATTGTATTTTCTCAAATTATGAAATTCCCAACGTCACGAAAGACAATCATTTCCGTCTGAATGAATCGAAAATTTGGAATTTTTCCAAAAAATAATCGAACTTTGTGACGGATGTAATTATTTCCATCGAAATTTAAGCATTTTCCAACTTTAAAATCATTAAAATAGGCTTTGTAAAATGTGTATTACTAGGCGAAAACGGATTTGGTGAGACGTGACGAAGTTCAAATGGGGTCACTGTCAGGTTAAGGTGAAAAAAATATCACTTAGAAAGTCAAAAATAGTTGGCAGCGGGGTCGTTTATCTCTTTTTTTTTTATTTTTGTGAAGTAAAATTGCTGTATTTACTTAAAATTTCGATGATTTCGAGACCTAAATCCTGTTTGCAACAGGTCAGGGCATTCGTCTGATATCGGCATTTATCAACTTTCTTGCTTATAATTCTCGTATTTTGTTCATTTTCAAGCATAATTTATGCTTTGAAAATAATTTCACGCGATTAAAAGTTTGCAAAATTCAAAAATGTCAAGCTTTTAATTGCAATTAACACCTAAAATACTGCCTTTCGCACGCTCCGCGCGCGTTAATTTTCCGCATTTCCGAACGTATTTGACACGCATTAAATTATTACATAATTAGACATCTTTGTTATTTATTTTTAGCTAATAAATTAATTAAAAATTACTCGACAGGATATTTTTTAAATGAAATTATTTAATTATGTTGTTGCTATCGAGTTCGAATTCTATTTTAGACAGCCAGTGAGCGCGCAGTATAAAGGTTTGTACAACACCTGTGCAATACCTGAGTATACGCGAGTACACGGGCCTAGTAGCTGCTACCGTGCTGTAAATAACCACAAAATATGATCGTACAGGTGTTTAATTAATAAACGAGTAGCCGAAGTAGTTGTAATATTGTAATACACAAGAACACGTTCACCCCGTGAAAAGATCAACATCCAATGAGAAATCTGGGTCTTAGTTTCTCGTTCTTAATGTGATTCTTGCTGTAATTCTAATTTTATCCACCTGCGGTTCCTATAGTTTTAATACTATTCACCTAGTTCTAACTTTGTGATGCCTATGGCTCCAATATAACAGAAATTGTAGAAATACAGTTTCTGTTGACAAAGCTGTAATTATACAGCTTACATTACATTTAACTTCCGCGCGTGCAATTATTATAATGTACGAGACACTTCAAATTTTTTTAAAAAAAGTAATAGAAAGTTATTAATTTACACGATTACAGTACAATAAAAATTCGAGTGTATTTTGCTTATGAATACAGGAAGAATTTACTAAAGAATAAAGAGGGAAAAAGTGGAGCGTGTAACTTACTTGCACGTTCTTTAGTACGAGACTGCGAACAGAAAAACACGAGGGTGGATATCTGCAGCGACAGTTCTTCGAGTCACGTGACTTAGACGGTTTGTCGACGATTAGATAAATTCCCGAGAAGCGAAGTTTAGTAAGATCGAACTAACCCCCCCATAATGGGCGAGAGTTTGATCTTTACAATGCGCTAACACAAAATCCTTTTTGTTTCTAACCCATTTCCCCATTTAGTCGATTGTTTATGTTTTCTTTCGGAGTGTAGGCTCGTGTCCTATTGAACTCTTTCGGGTTAACGCGGTGGAGAAAAGAAGCGCGTGGCATGTGCGAAAATAATAACATAGACTCCCGCGTGATGTAAGGAGATTCGAATTCTCGAAGGAAAAGGTAGTGTTATGTCACCGGATATATATTTAATTTTTTCACTTGTTTTTCTTGGAAATACAAGGATAAACTAATTATTGATTGTTCGAGTCGAGTGATAATCGATATTTTGTTGTTTATAATGTTTTTTTTTTTCAGTTTTAAGAATTAGCCTAAACGAGATTTGGATCTAGCGAAGTATGCGTGTATATTTTGTTGTGTTGCTTAACTGTCTTTTTGTGTTAGGAAATTCTGTTTTGTTCTAACGAATCACCCCTCGCCATATGTCTATGGTATTAACAAATACAAATTCGATTATGTAATACCGATAAATTCCAGAGGAATGTAATTATCTGAGATCTCGAGCATGAGACTTTTCGAGACACTTAAAAAAATTTTTAAATAATAAAATTTAAAAAAATAGTGTTTTTACCCTTGGTTGTCTGTGCAGTTTATCTAGAGTAGTTCATACTGGCTGATCTTTCTCTTTCCTCGTTTAAAAAATTCTTCTCTGAGTCCATCGTAAAGTTGATTTTATTTCACGAAATCTTACACCTTTCTGGTATTGTTTTACACTTCTTTGCCTTATGTCTTGGATTTCCTAAATTAGAATGACCAGATTTATTTAGGCAAATCCGGGGACACATGTCAATCGTCACTTTTTAGGGTACAATGTAGAAGCTCACGTATATAAGTATTGTCAAATGGGTACAGTACGTACGCATGACCGAGATATTTTAATTTTGATTGAGCTGGTTGGCTACAATCAAATCGCTCTCCTCCAATAAGGTTTATATCTATTTACTTTTGGCGCTTTTTAGCTATATTTTTTTGGTCCACGTTTTGAAATTTCGCTCCATTTCGACATTTCCCGAAAAAATTGCTTATTTCATAAAAAATTACCTGGCAACATCAAAGACAGTGGACACGTCCTCTGGCGGAAAAAGTTTCGAGCGTTCAATTCACTTCAAAGATGGCGGCCCGGTTCGGGTTCTAGTAGTTATGTCGTTGGCGTCTCCGGAAAAGTTGGACCGCTCAAAACAGTTTTTATACTGTTTTGTTTAAATTTTCCGTAATTAACGCTATAATAATTAAAAATTATTCGAAATATCAATTTAAAAATATCGCGTTTTTCCATAACGACTAGAAAACGCCGCCATGTTGGATTTTATATAAGCTAATTCTTTTTAATTCGAAGTTGTTAAATACGAATTACTGTTTGGGAAAATAATCTTCGCTACGAAGAACGATTTCAATGGTAAGTACTTTATAAAGAAATTTTTTTCAATGAAAGTTTATATTTCGTATTTGAATAATACAGTACTTCAAATATGAAGTATACACTTGAAGACATTTCTGTTCCTTGAAAATCAATTTACACCGAAATTATGTAACATAAACACATTTTACACTCATTTATCTGTGGTAGTAGCCTCTATTTATTACAATTTCATTTAATTAAGTTTATTCCCTGTTATGAAACAGCACTTTATTATTTCATTTTACCACTTTTAAACACTCCCCTCTACTTGTTTTATTCACAGAATTTATATAAAGCTTCATATAATAACATTTAGGCCTATATACTATATTTTTTATGATTTCATTATATATAAACATCATTTACACATAAATGATAAATGTTTATATATAATGGAATTATGATAGTGATGTAATGACAATGATTTATTCACTTCAAATATTGCGTAATGATCTTGATATTACAAATATTTAAAATAATATTTTGTAATACAGCATAAATGTCTTGATAATTTATTAAAATATTGACGAATACTGTATATTTAAATATTTTAATACTTTATACATTGTATGTGGGATAATCATAGATAGTTATTTTACAAAGCTAATAAAACAGACAAATACTTTTCTTGAGGAAATGAATACAAAGAGTTTATCTGTCGGAACTGTTGATCAAACGTAAAAACACAATAAGTGGCGCATTATCCTGTGGGCAAATGGGAAATTGCCTGCAGTCCCACGAACAGGGTCCCACAAATTAATCCTTATTAAGAAAATATATCCCTCAAAAAATACCCTCTAAGAAAATGCCTATAGTCAACATTGTACAGTACATGTGATCCCCTAATTCAAATTTGCCTGGACCCTATGAAACTATAATACTCCGCTGATATCAGTCGTACATAGCTTACTCCATCACAGAAATTTTAATGTAAACGCAAACGTTTTCGGCCATATGGGCCGTTTTATAAATCGAATAAGTTACAAAACTTTCAAATACCGAACACCATTTTTAAATTTTAAAGTATTCTATACCTAACCAAAGGCGGTTTTTAAACTATAAATTATAAATGATTAAAATACGAAGATACATATATAGGTCCAAATATTACAAGTTAAGCATGAATAAAACTAGATGGGAACTGAGCAAACACGGATTGAGTGTCATAGTTCACAAGATATTATAAACTGAACATAAACATGAAAGAAGATACACCTCGAACAAAACTGGATTAAGTGTTAAAGACTCGAGAGTGATAGGAATATAACACCACAGCCAACTACAACAACAGGCCTAATCGTTAACGCCGCCATTTTGCAATATGGCCGACATTGGTGACCTATTATGATTACTACAAATCGTTCGAGACTGCATACTATAATATCAAAAAACTTAATAATACACCAAGATAAGGTGTATTAGTAAGTTTTTTGATACTATGATTCCTAATTAAGTAAACAGTATTTACAATTATCGTTAAACTTTCCAGCTATTTTTTTACACATAATTTAGTTTATTTCAATTAATTTTAACAAAAATATAATTAAAATGAACTGATTCTTTATCATTAATTATTCCTGTTATCCGTAATAAGCCGTAAATAAATAACTTCATTGGAATTCAGACATTCACTAATTTCTTTTACAAAAAGCAATGATTTGTAATATTAATAGTATAATACGTTAAGAGCTAAAACAAAAAATATTTAGTATTATTATTTTATTATTCTAAATATTTATTTCTACTTAGATCACTAGGCCCAAAACAGGGGATTAGTTACACCATAAATTTTAATTATTACAATTAAACATATATATAACTTACATACACATAAAATAAAATATGGGAAAAATTTCTCATCGTAACTTACTTCACAAAATATAAATTCTCAACATAAAATCGAAATGACTTATTTTAATGCAGTTTATCCAATTTCCGCTTATTGAAACTCTTGGTTATCATAGTCTTATTGCAAATTTTCACATACAGGGTGTCCCAAAAGTTTCCATACCTACAAAGGTGAAATGTAACTTTATTCACAAAACATTAAAATTATAGCATTAAGATTTGCGTCAGTGGATTGACGGAGTAAGGCAACGGAACACGTGGTTGATCTGCCAATGGGGTAACTTCTAGCAGGACTTTTTATCTGGAAACTGGATTCTGTTCAGGTGTTAGACGCATGAAGAAAACCTAGAACACTGCATGGTGGCCAGCCCGTTGGTCAGGCACGAACCAATGACCAACTACCAGTATTCGATGGTTTTATTGGTCGGCTTGATTTGTGTCACCATGGAGACTTTTGAGAAACCCTGTAGTTATCAATGAAAATATTGCATAGAATAGGAATAGCCTTACAAAATATATCAACATTCCTTACACCACTCGGATACACAGCATTATTTCCAACAAATTTTTGTAGTATTATATTTAATAATGACTTCTGGTTGCTATTTTTTAAAAATATTTCCTCACATTTAAAAGATTAGCTGGACCATTAAGATTTAGCTGTTTGATGATGAACTTCATAATTCCCAAATATACTGTACGTCATCAAACTGAAATGTCATCTTGCCGAGCATCTGAGCGTGATACAAGGTCGCATTCTTTGCAAGCGCGTTTAATTAAGTAAAACTGGAAAGGGTTCCCTTGAACCTGGAAAATTAGGGATTTTCATTAGCGTTCAGAAAAAGTCATGGAATGTCAGAGAATTTGTTAAAAATTGTCAAAAAGTCAAGGAATTTGTTTCCTTGGCTGCCTTATTAATTTTTGCTGACAATATGCTTGACTAAGTGTAGCCGTCTGCAGGCAGCAAGAAGTAATGTGGTGCAATATAACTTATGGAAAGGGGTGCAGAATATTTTCAGGATCCAAAATATCTCTCGAGCTTACACAAAATTTTTCCAAAAATGTACAAAGTGCACAAAATGGTAAATAATTTAAATGATATTATTTATCATTTTTTTGTTCATCATTTTGTGTACTTTAAATTTCTGGGAAAATTTTGTTTATGCTTGGAAAGAGAAATTTTGGGGTCCTGAAAATATTCTGCACCGCTTTTCATAAGTTTCATTGCACAACATTATTTCTTGCTGCCTGCAGACGGCTACATTTAGTCAAGCATATTATTGTCAGCAAAAAATCAACAAGACAGCCAAGGAAGCAAATTCTCTGACATTCCATGATTTTTTCTGAACACCAATGAAAATCCCTGACTTTCCAAGGTGTGTATATAATTTGTTCGTATGATTCATATCTACATAAAAAAGTTATTAATGAGTTTTCTTTCAGATTGTATGTANTTAGTCTAGAATCGATTAATTTTATGGAAGAAAACCTTTCAAACAGCCGTAGTCCGTAAGCTTCACACGTGTCAGGCTGTTATTGGCTGATTCCTACAGAATTGATTCATAAAGAACGGAGCGTATCTACCGTCTTATAGGGGGATCGACTGTATTATTGAAAATGATTTTTACCCCAAAGGAATCCTTCCTCGTTGTACGACGAGTCATCGCCGGACTAGGTACCAACATTATACTTAGGGTACGAGTGAGAGTGGCCGCAACCCATCGCGTATAAAGCCCTGGTCACACTATGCGATTTTTAGCCGCGCAGGCGACTGCAACTGCAACAAGCGCGAGTCGCGCGCGTCTTCTCGTGGTCACACATTGTTCGTTGACGTTGCAACTCGGAAACACGTGGCCCTATAATAAACCAATAAAATTACAGTAGCTTGTTTTTGACTACTTTCGTGAGTTTGCCGATATTTTACGTTCTACTTCAGAGTATTTACGGAATTTTAGCCACTTTTATTATTAAAATAGCAAGCAGTTTCTTTTCTGGAATGAATAAAAGAAAAAAGGCGATTATTTTAATAGAGCTGGCGAAAATACATGAAAAGATAAAATCTTCGATAAAAAGAAGAATTAAAATCCCACAGGTATTCGTGAGCCTGAATAAGCTCGATCAATCTCGATTCTGTAAAAGTATTAATCCTCTGACTATCCGCCATGATGATTTCAATGTTGTCACTGTATGACGTGGCATAAAGGCGTTTGTTGATTGGATGCGCGTTTGCAATCGTCGCGAGTAGAACAAACTTTTTATTTCTAGTTGCGATTGCAGTCGCGCCGGTTTTCGAGGGGGGATTACTAGTTAACGGGAACAGCCGTCGCGGTTGCAGTCGCCTGCGCGGCTAGAAATCGCATAGTGTGACCAGGGCTTAACGGGAACAGCCGTCGCGGTTGCAGTCGCCTGCGCGGCTGGAAATCGCATAGTGTGACCAGGGCTTAACGGTTAAATAAGTTCTCACGTTGCGACCATCTAACCATATTTTCACAGATTTATCCAAAATCCATGTTAATTCTTTTCTTTTTACACATTGTTCAGCAGCAAATATAGTTACATGAAGATCAATATTAATGGATATAGTTACAGAAATGGGTGGTCTCTCTTCTATTAATCTAATTTGGTAGAAAATGAGCATTTGATTCTCTTCTGTAACATGCCAGTTACAAATCACATTCATTAGCCGCTCATTCATCTTTGAATAAAGCTCAAAGAAACTGTGGATAATGTATTTGTTATCCACGAAATCAGCATACTGCTGCTCAAGTTTCAATCGCTGCTCGTCTCTGCTCTGACCTGCAGATTTTCTCTGTTTTGTCGAAATTTTGTTAAAATAAATAATTCTGGCAGTTTGGGAAATACGGTTGTCCTCTTAATTTTGGAATCTTCCTTTAAAATTTCACTATATTTCCCACAGTTCTTACACGCATCATTCCTCACGATATCAGATAAAAATTGCCGTTCACAAACCATTCTATGATCAGTTGGAGTCCATTTATCTCTTAGAATATTTCGTACTCAACGCTGATGTAATGTGAGATCTTTAGGAAATTAAAAAACCCTTAACCTGTTGATGTAAATTCATAATTTATTTTGCATTTAGACACCCAATGCTTTCTTCTTATTTTAAATTAAACGAAACGACGTTAGACCTAAATCCACGTGGTTAGGCTTTCGCGTATAAATTCAAAACATATTAAGTTTAAGAAATAAAATCAATATATATATATATATTTTTAAGTGAAGCTTGAAATAATAACAACGATCAAAAAACAGATAAACTTACATTTACATTAAATACCGATAAAATAACCGTTAAATTAACTATGTGATCTAAAATGAAGGCACAGGCGGCCCTGAGCGCTTCCATTAAAATTCCGTTGGTGGGTCTGTTGTAGTTGGCTGTGATAATATAAATATAAATTGTCACGATTGTGGTAGAGAAATGCTTACTTTATTAGGCAATGTCCTTTGAGAGTGGACTTGTAAGTTTCCGTAACTTCGACGTTCTTAGCTTATTTCCAGCAAAAATATTATGAATTAGTCTAGCTTCTTCCAACGACGGGGGCTCAGAGTCTAATTTGGCCAGAACAATAACGTAATTTCCTTCGGAGACGTCGTGTTTATAGTCTTTTACCCTAGTCTCCAGGGATCTATAAGAGGAGACAGTGTAGACAAGGTGTCTCTCGAATTTCGAATCGTACAAAGAGTTTCCAATATACCCCTGGAACAAAGAATTAAACTATACTGTTTTAAAGTACATTAAACATTTCTGTGTTTTAAACAATGATAATAATACAATTAGTTTTCTTTTTCAGTTACAATACATACACACAAACACTTGTGTATATTTGAATGGATTCAAGTAAAAACAATGTAAATAGCATTCAAGCCACTTTGAAGTTTTTCATATTTTTATGGATGGCAAATCTGCGTGTAAATCTTGTATGGTTTTGCACGATTATACGCATTTTGTTAAAGTTTTCCACCACATAAATGCTTGTGTTTTTTTTATTACTTCATTGCTACTCATTTCTGATCTAACTTGCTTTCTCCAACGATTGAGAGTTGAGAAATTATTATACATGCACTCTTATACAATTTTACATTAGTTAATAAAGGTAACGAATAACATGCGTAGAAGTCGAACAGACGTCTCCATCGTTTTCACTTTTACACGTGTTCCTCGTTACTTAACTACGTGTGGTAACAAATTTCAAATTTAAATTAGAGGTTCTTAAGACAGATAATTAAAAATAAATAGTATTACAACAGCAATAATAATGTGTAGAAGTAATGAATGCGACGAACTTTTAAAAAATACTTCACTCCTTGATATTCGCTTCGTTGCCACTAACTTACGCTTTACGGAAAGTTTTGTGAATTTTCTAATTATATTTGAACTCGGAATTTAATTTTTAAAACTCTGTTAATATTTAAAGCTGTTTATATATATATAGTTATTTATTTATTAGGGATGTGCTAATACTTCTACGAACGATAAACAACAGCTTACTCAACGAACGATTTACGCGATTAGATAAGTTGAAAAATTCGAAAATGCAGTATAGCGTATTCAGTTTTTTCTTACACGAGTTTTGATTGGCTTTTTTAATAAAAATTGCATAATTTAATAATATCCGAATTAAATTCTATAAGCGTAAGAACCAAAATGCAGTACTGACCATAACGTTATAATAATTCTAGAGTTTGGAATAAGGAATTTTCTTTCCTAAAATCTAATAAAAACTAGGAAATATTTTATCAAAAGTTGTAATAACTGTCTGTGAATTTCTTTGAAGATACGATACTAATTAACGAAATATTTAAAATTTTTATTGAAGTAACATTTAAATTTTATTATATATAAATTCAGATTCGATTCTAATGATATAAATAAGTGAGAAAGTTATTACTTATAATAAATAGAAATAAATATCCTATTCTCCTACGGATTTTCGCAATCCTATCCTTTCCTTTCAGGTAAACCTGCCATTTATACCAGCTTTTACTGTTCCATCATCATGAGTCGAAGAATAAAACTTCTGTTTTTAATTTTTCTCATTCTGATTTTCATTAATCCTTCCTTTACTTTTTTATTAGTTGAACACCGGTATCCGACACGCGGTATTTTATCTGTTAATTGTAATTTATATATTTTCTTCCATGTTCAAATCATAATTAATGTCTTATCTGTAAACATTTTAAACTTAGATACAAAATAACTTGAATTTTAAAATTATTGATGAATTAGCAGTGTTTAATAGATGCGTCAGCATTTTTACGAAACTTTCACTTATTTTATTAATTACTAACAGATGAGCCCGGCGTTAGCGGAAAAAAGATAACAACGGCAAAGATTAAGATTATTAGATTATAAGTTAGAAGTATGTAAACGTATCTGCCGAGTTTTGTAACAATTGGTCGAACGGCCTAGGTTTATAGCGAATATATAGATATAGGCCTACATGTAAAATTTTCTATAACAACTTCCCCCTCCAACAATGGAAATTACTACTTTTCAATAATTCAAAAACAAACCTTTATATAAAGTAGAAAATACAATACAGGTTATCCGACACTAATCCGGCATCATCGGGACCCAACGGGGTGCCGGATAAGTGATTTTTGGTGATATTTTTTTATTAACTCCTTAAGCCTTGTCAATACTAAGAGGACCTTTTTAGAAAACCTTTTATTAACATTGGATCAAGATATATTAACCACAGACGAGAAGCAAAAATATTTAGAAAGAACTGCAATTATTGTCACAGCTAACGTTAATGACTGTGTTTGTAATAAGTTGTTACGATATATTAATATTTATTATATAAAACTGTATAAAATATTTTTTATTTCACAATTACTGCATTGTATGTAACTGCTTCTTATCTATTTGTAATGTGTGTCTCGGATATTTCACAATAGTTATAAAGAATAAGAATTTCATTTATTTTATTATGAAATTATTATTATTATTAGTATTTTTTTTGCAAATTCTTGTTATATGATATAAAATAAAACGTGTGTCATAGATGCAGTTACGTATATTAAAGAATTCATATTCTGGAATACGACAGTATCTATTTGAAAATAAATTAATAACAACAACACTTTAAACGTAAAAGAGCATCGTCTATCCAAGTAAAGCATACCAGACGACGACACTAGAGAAACTTCAAAACGTCTTAACCTTTCTTTTGAGGTTTCGTAAGTCACCCGCAAAGCATTCAAATTGTCCTTTGTGAGTGAAATTTTTTCAAAGGAGCCTTCACGAAGTATAATTTTAGATCTCTTTTGCTAAATTCGATCTATGAGAAGAGTGTGAACTAAGTGACTTTGTTTGCTTTTCAATATACAGTAGTTTATATCAGTGGTTCTCAAAATATTTTTGTTTGGTGGCACACTGAAATCATTAAACAAAATTTCTGACATTCCTATTATTATTTGCTTTTAACAGTTAGTTAAGATATGAAGGATAAGACGCATTTGAAAAAAATAAAAGTTATTTAGTTTATTTTCAAACAACACGAAAACATACAAAACAAAAGTTATTATAAAGGTGTCTGGTGATAAAATGTGAACTTAATGTAAAATATGCGCCTGATGATTTTTGCATATTTCTTTGATATTAGGTCGTGTTTTTGAGAGACATATTTTAATCTCATTTTCGAGGGCCTTTAGTCTTTCTGTCTTCTTTGTTTTAATATTTACAAATTCAAAAAATCCCAGTTCGCACAAATACGATGTGGAAAACTTCAATAAAGTATTAAGTGCTTTGAACCCTATATTGGGGTATTCCTTCGTAATCGTTATCCAAAATGAATTCACACACATTTCTGAATGCTTCGGGTATTTACCAGTGGCCAAGTGGTCTTCGTACCCTGAACACTGAGAGTTTTCCGGGTTTTCTCCACGTCTGTAACGCCTGTAGAGGCCAGTTTTCCTTAAAAAGACCTCCCGGAAGGCATCCCCTAGGCAGAGCGCCTAAGTGTTGCGTTGCCATAACTTGACAAACAAACAAACTGAATGCTTCGATCTGAACGTGCGATCGTTGCGTATATCAATGAATTCTTTGGCTTCTGTAAGATTTAACTCGCTTATTTCTGACGTTGACTCTACAAACGGATTTCGAATTTAGTCGTACAAATTAACGATATGTCAGGGAAATAATGGTTAATTTTTTTCTTCTAACGATGTTTAACGATGTTAAATAACTGTAAATAAGCCTTTGCAAATCTTTATTATTACATTTTCCTTCGGCAACATTAAGAAATATTTTTACATTATATGTGTTTATTTTTATCGTCTACATTTTTATTTTATCTTTAAAAGCTTTAATTTTATATGCAATGTCAAAATATTTTCATTTCTTCCTTGCATGTTGGAGTTCAACTTGTTCGGATGATCAAATATGTCTGTTAAATAAGCTAATTTGGAATACCAAAAATCATTTTGTGATCATTCACAAAATTCTGGTATGTCTTAATTTTGAAAAAAAATTAATATTTCTTCCTTTAAGTTCAAAAACACGATTTAATACTCGACTTTTTGAAAGCAAACTCACTTCGGTATGAAGAAGAAGGTTAATGTAGTAAGATTGCATTTCTTCACATAGTTTTGCAAATATTCGCGATTTTAATGGTCTAGCTTTGATGTACTTGACCATTTTAATGATTTCTTCTAATACATTTTTAGTTCCAGGCCTATTGTCTTTACTACCAATGATTCACAATGAATGAAGCAGTGAGTTGTTGCAATGTTTTCATTTTCTTTTTTAGCGTATGAAACAAACTCTGTTATAGTTCCAACCGTAGAAGAGGCACCATCTGTACATATACTCACGCAAGATTTCCAAGATAGACCATTTATATTAAATATGTGTTCAGCGTATCAAAAACATTTTTCTTGTCCCGTCTTAGTTTTTTCGAATTCCTTGCGGCATAAAAATTCTTTCACAATTTTATCTTCAATAAATCTAGTGAAAACAAGTAATTGTGCTTTACCACCGATATCAGTTTACTCATCCAACTGCAAACTAAATAATTTCGATTAGATTGTTTTATTTATAACTGATGTTTCAATATCAACTGATGGATCACTAATAATATTCATAGTGTCGTTTGACAAAGGAATAGTCTTTATTTCTTCTGCTTCGGCACCAAAAATTGTTCTCACAATTGCTATACAGGCCGGGCGAATCAAAGTTTCGCCGATTGTATGAGGCTTCATTTCTTTCGCGACTGTTTCGGCGAATAAATAACTGGCCTCTTGAACACGATCGGCAATTGTATACTTTTTTTTTTTTTTTTACAAAACTTTTACTTTGTTTTTCTTGTAATCTTATCAAATCTCTGAAATATTCAGGAGTTTTTTTAGAGAAGTGATCATGTTTTGTGGAGAAATGTCGCAATACAGTAGTTTACTGGAAACCATAGCTTCGTTTGATAAAACCAAATACATTTAGGTCTGGGAATTAATTTATCATCATACCACGTGAATTCCATTTTTAGGTCACTCGCTTGACATAAACGAGTTTTTACATTCTTTAATGCGACATTTTTACGAGAACTTATTGTTTCTGTTTCTGGTGTTTCGATAGTGCTTGTTTGTTGCTTAACATTAAAAGTAGTCAAATCTTCATTAATAGAGCCCTCAGTTTCTGATGATTTACTAGTGCTAATTGGTTCGTTAGTTTGCTACATGTAGTCACTTCTCGATCATTGGAATCTCCACTTTTTCTGTTTTAATGAAAAAATTATTAATGCTATCGAACGGCATAATTAACTTTAATATTTTATTATAAGATTTAAGTTTAAGTTGATAATTTTTTCCCCTGCTGTAAAGAAGAAAAATATTTGTACATGATGCTTTTTCGTTATTGTCGGAATATACAGTATAACCATAATAAAAACAACTACTCACTGCATTCAATGCCTTTAGTATTACACTACCATGATTATCCCACATACAATGTATAAAGTACTAAAATATTCAAATATATTCGTCAATATTTTAATAAATTATCAAGATATTTATGCTGTATTACATAATATTATTTTAACATAATACAAAGTTTTATTTTCAAGGAACTAAATTCAAATAGAGGGGTAGGTCTCGAGGTTTACGATAGCCTATATTTTCCGCGTAGTTCTAGAGCAGCGATTCCATTAAATTGCAGGACCGAATCTTATCGCTTACCATTTTAATTTGAATTTCGACTGAAGAGTTTTCGAAATGTAGAAATGTTGCTCCGAAATATTGTAGAGCAATTATTATTAGCAACTTGTTATTATATTAAAATATTAATACATAATTCGAATACTTAAAATTGAGACTGAAAATCTGAATATTTTTTGTCTTCACATTTCGAATATCATTAATACGCTCTTCCTTTTCCTCGGTATAACGTAATTCACGAGTTTAAAGGATATTTTTCCGGATGAGAGATTCGCTTTTGCTAAGTGTTACATTTCTAGTCACTGGATACTTTTCTTGATATCTTGTCTTCCTACGTGGGTATCGAACGCCGTTTATGATTTACCGTGTTTCCCCGAAAATAAGACAGTGTCTTATATTAATTTTTGCTCTAAAAATGCACTAGGTCTTATTTTCAGGGGATGTCTTATATTTCCATAAAGACGAATTCACATTTATTGTTGAACAATACGCTAAACAGGTTCGAGAGAACACCTTGCGACACATTCAACTTAACCTTTTTATAGTGTCCATATCGAGCCAATTAGTGCTTACTGAACCGTAGCACTATGCAAATGTGATGTGGCGTGATTCCCAGCCGACCAATTAGCGATCACCAGCGATAACATTATGCAAATCTGTGATTCCCAAGCCATAGTCTTATGCAAATCATGCCGTGTGGCGTAATTGTCTGCTGACCAATCAGTGGCTGTACTTTCAACCATCTGTCGATGACCGTTACGACTAAAAAAAAACTTCGCTAGGTCTTACTTTCAGGGGGAGGTCTTATATTTCGCAATTCAGCAAAATCTGTGCTAGGTCTTATTTTCTGCGGATGTCTTATTTTCGGGGAAACACGGTAGGACTGAAGCTTTAATAATAACGAGTATCGATGGGTTAATATCTCCCGAACCAATGGTTCGATTTTCCCGAAAATTTCTAGACAAGCTTGTCCCTAATACACAAACTTCTCCGCAAAATTTCAGAATTTTTTTATTACAGACAAAGAAGTTATTAAGCTTAAAATTAGGTGAAAAAATCGTGCTACACCGACTCTTCCCATAATTAAAGGCGTTTGCACTACGTAGTGAAAGTTGCACGACGCCGTCAAAAGTTGGCCAAGTAGTCGCCATTTCGTCGCTGACGTTCCAGGGGTTTTTCTTATATTTAGTACTGTTTATTGTATTTTTTTAATGTTTGAGAAGATGGTGTTTAAATGTGGTGAGGTGCCGAGGAAATTATAAAAATGACACGTGAGATATTTCGATTGATCTTACTTGTTAAACCGAATTTATATCTGTAGAAAATTTTAAATGTCGATTCTGCAAAAATAAAAGCGAAGAATTGTTTCGGTTTGTACGATTTTTTAAAGTTATTTTTACAAGTAGAATGCATATCATTGGTGAGATGGCGGATTCATCTTAGAAGGAGCCCCAAGAAGTTTAAATTTTTATGGCCCTCGCAACTAAAAGGAAGTGGAAGAAAGGCAGAAATTGAAAAAGGAAAGGAGGAACGAAACTCGTTTATCATCAATATACAGTTTATTACTTAGTTTATCGTGTAAATTACAACTTCTTCTCGGCCGCAAACTCCTCAAGCACATTATCAAAAGACAATTTCTGCAGTTTACCATTCTGAATGAACATAAGGCTTACGTCTGAGAGTTTCTTTTGCTAATAATTGTTGAAGTGAAAGGTCTTCGGGCACCTTTCACTTCAACAATTTGTTATTGGTAAGGTTAAAAATAGTCACACGATGCTTTCCAAAAAAATTTGGTCTACGTTGTCTTCATAACTCAGCGAGAAAAGTTGATGTGGCATGCATTAATGTGCACCTTTCGGTTTTTCCGAATAATCGGGAATAAATTCGTAAGAAATTCTCGTGAAAAAATAGGAAAAATATTTTCCGTTTAATTATTATTGCATATACAGAAATGAAATTCTTCCTTTTCTCTTGTAGAAAGAAGTAAATCCCCGCGTTTTCCAACCAAGAAGTTATTTACATACTGTACTTATTTCGATTGGAGTGTGCGAAGACATTTTTCTAAAAGAAAGAGAGAAATTAAACGCATTTTCACTGGAAATTTACGACTTTAACAAATTAACAACAGGAAAATACGAACCTGGAAGTTAATTCGGCTTCTTCTAAAGTATCCGGCACCGGTTTATTATTTGTTTCTGGCAAAAGGGCGACCAACGCTCCCGCAATTATAGAAATGATCCCGTAGATAATTAATGGAAGATTGGTGTAAGTTGCTCGACCCTGGAATATTTTGCCTTGTTTTAATTAATTATTGTAAAGAAAGATTTACATTTTCTACTGATAAAAATGTGAAATTTTACCAGTTCCTTGCCGTAAGGTGCCACAATCGAACCAATTCTGGCGAAGGTGGAGCTGGAACCCACGCCCACGTTTCTAACTACCGTGGGAAAGAGTTCGGCTGAGAACACGTAGATTATACCAAAAGATGCCGTTATACAAAACTTTCCCACCATGGCTAGTGTTATTTTCACCCATAGAAGGTCTTTAAAATGGAAAAATAGATTTAATTTATGCATATTTTAAGAAATAAAACAAATTTTAGTGATTCCAACACTCACGTTCTGGTATGGGTATGGTTAGAATGCAAGCTAAACCTCCAATTATCATAGTACCCATTAGAGGAATCTTCCTACCGATATGCTTAATAACGAAGATAGATACGGCGTAAGCGGGATATTCTACCGCCCCCGCTATAAAGAAGTTAATAAATATATTTCCTCCCAACTCGCTGGTATTCAGAGACAGAGCGTAATAAACGAATGCGTTTACACACCTGTCAAAGTGAAAGAATTTATGTAAAATATGAGAATGGGCACCACGTAAGAAAGCGATGAGCTTACCAATTGAAGTAAACGTTCAACGTCTTCTTTCTCATGTTGGGGTACTTCAGTAAGTCTAGTATCGTGTAATGCCTCACTGTGTTTATTTCTTGCTCCTATTTAGTCATTAACATCATGAACGTGTCAAATATTCTGTAAATAATTTAATATACTTACCTTTTCTGCCACTTTGTAGAAGGTTTTGATATCCGCTCCCAGGTTAGAAGCATCTTTTCCGTTCTTGGATGCTGCCTTTTTCAAGACGGCTTCGCATTCTTCTAACCTTCCTTGAGACAGAAGCCAACGAGGCGATTCCGGTACCCACCTGTATTTAAAATTAAAAACACAATGAAATATTTCCATTTTAACAGTGAAATCGGAGAATTTCGACTTGTATTACCAAAACGCTGCGAGAAAAACAACGGGAATGCTGACGGCCAGTTGCAAATAATGCCAATCTTTGATCAGCCAAGCCAAACAGGGCAGCAAAATATATCCGGTGGCCCAACCAAATTCGATAGCGATCCCGAAAAACGACCTATATTCGGGCCCCACTATCTCCACCACTAGAAATAAACGTAAACCTAATTACAATTTTCCACGATTTAAATTTGTGAAGTAATTTCTTCGTAAAAAAAATTGATGAAAACGAGAAAGCAACTCCAAAGGTGTTATATTATTATCATTTTGATTATGTATTTTCATTTATTTTGGGCTTCTCTAATTATTCGAAGTTAAAGCTTATCTGTAAAATTAAACTTCTCACACATACAGCAAAATCTGATTAAAACGATAACTTGCCTAAACGGAAAATGTTCTTCGGCACGGAGCGATTTCCTACGTTAAAATAAAAAACCTGTTCAAAACGGAAAAAATATTCGATACCCTGTGATTCCGGTTTACACAGGTTTTACTTAATTTTGTTTTCAAAAACATATCTACAAAAAATAGATAAACTAATTTGTCAAATTTTTAACTCGCAAATTGGGAAAGCCTACTTTATTATAACGGACTTTCGACTGTAACGGACACCCCTTCGCCCCATTTAGTCAGTTAAATCGAGGTTTTACCGTATCTTGATTAATATTTGGTGTACTTTCAATTATATTGTAAAGGAAATGATTATAAAAAATTGTACATTTTAGTGAAGTAATAATTTGTTAGGCATTCTGAAATATTAATCATTTATCGGTTAGACGAATACAACATTTAATAGTTAAACTCAAGTGGAATTTTCAAATTTAACTTTCGTGAGAGGGACGTTACTTATACATAAATATGTAAAATTTGGCTTTTCTTTCTTACTGTGTATTTTCTGAAGTATTCTGTATAGATTTTCAATTGAGTGACATGTATACAAAAAGTATGACGTACTGTACATACAAATCAAACATGACATTTCTAAATAATTTTCGTACATTTTAATATATGTTAGAATCGTACTGTTTGATTAAAAGAATACATAGAGAGCGTACGGTATGCAGAATATTACATAAATACATACGGCATATTGTTAATCATGTAAAGAGAAAATCAGAAGTAAAATCGGAAGGAGGGCGGAACTATTAGATGCACCTGAATCAAAAATTGCTTTTCTTACTTCAATTGTTACAATTAAAGGCAAGAAAACGGATCGTAAACCTTTCTAAAATGATTCCCAAAAATACTGAAATCCAAACCCAATATCGAAGGTGCAGTTGCATATTCTAACTGTGTATTCAATCATTTGAAGCGACAGAATATATCGTTAAAATATTTATAACATCTTATAAAGAGAATAATCATTTTTTTAAAATTAATACTTGAATGTTTGTTCCCCAATGAATACTTGATGAATGCTCGAAGAATTAGAGTTCCCCAATAAAGTATTCATTGGGGACCAAACGTTACTCTTCGAATACGAGAAAAAGGAATGGAAATACTCACGTACGACGAAAGCCGAGGTAAACAGACCCGAAGCACCCATGGCCACTAAGAATCTGGTGGCGGCATACATGGGAAAATTGACAGAAAATGCGCCCACTAATCCCGATACGAAAGTTATAACCACGCACAAAAGCATGACCGGTCGTCTGCCGATCCTGAAAATATTTTTACTCTGTGAATATGAATACTCGCGCCATGGATACTTTACTCGTACCACTGAAGTACTTACCTGTCGGACAGTTGACCAAAAATTAGAACTGCCAACATGTAGCCGGCCATGTAGATGGATTGGCTGAATGACGAATACCACGCTCTATCGCACACCAGATCCCACTACAGAGGAAACAATATCATCAGTTTTCTGTAATAATTTAATTTTTACATCTTTCCTTAGATCTTCGGTAGTAAAATTTGTCATCCAGATGGCTACAAAAGATAGAAATACGTCGTTTTCACCAGTCGGACATATTTTAAAAAATAACAATGCAAATACCAGAAAATTTGGCTAATTTTCTGACAAAATGCCAAAGAATTCCACTGTCGACCGTAGAAGAAATGGACAAAATATCAAATAATGAGAAAAATTCAGGGGGCATGTATGTGTTGGTATCTATTTCGTTTAATATCTCGGGATGGGATAATGATTAAAACATTAAATTTGGCACGATATCTTGTGTATTAACCGGCATCGGTGCTCATAAATTTTGGTGGTTAAAGGTCGAGGGGTCACTTGTGATATCTGGAGTGATTTCGGACTTAATGAAACTTTTACTCGTTATATTGTGTTTACAACTTTTTAAAATAAAAGTTGTCTCTACCCTCAAAATTAAGTTTTTTTATCACTTTATAATAATAATAATATAAGTTTTTTAATAAAATCTCGTAACAGATGGCTCCACATATAAATTTAACTTTGTTTATCGGGGAAGTTACGCAATTTTGTTGCTTCATATTTTTAAAATACTGTAATATATTTGAGAGGAAAAAACCTTTCCAATCATCTAATTATTAAAATTGACCCAGGATCGAGTAGAGAAAAAAATTCTACGAAGAAAAATATCCTTTGCATATTATTTAGAATGGTTAATATATTTTTCTTATAATTTTTAAACGATAAATTAGAATTAGTCTCTAGAATTTAAATCTGGAATTAATTGCTAGAAATCGCTTATCATTAATAACTGCAAATTTATACACATTTTAAACGTATCCTATTTTGAAATTTTTTTATTTTCATTCAAATTCGTGACACTTAGCACACGAATAACGTGTTTTAAATTTCTGAATCTTTGTATAAATGATTTACGATGACGATAAACAACCTGTAACAACTCGGAAACATTTATATTTGATATTAATATTTAAAAATGTATTATTTTGTAAGAAAAATTATAAAACAGAAACAATTATTAACAAAATAAGTTTTATACTTTTAAAATACAATAAACCTGTCTAAAACGGAACGCGACGGTATCGGATCACAGCTGCTTTCCAGACAATGATCGCTATTTTAACAAGGAAAACAAATGGCACACTGTGTCTCTCGTTACTACGAAGCTCTGTTCGAACCTGTACGCTAAACATTTGTTACGATTTAGAATTTAGCTGCTGCTAAGCCGTAAATTTGCGCTTTACTAACGTTAGTTTGGCGTTAGACTGGTTTATGGTCTATTCATGTATAGCCGAGTACGTGTGTACTCGGCTTTACTTTTGATTTGTTATTGTTCTATACAATTTTTACTTGCGAATTTTAATACATTTCTTGCAACTTTCAACTTGTTTTTATCGTTTTGTAAATATACGTACCTCACTAACGATGGTGGAAGTAAAAACGGATGTGTTGTATTCCCATTTATGGCATGCTGCGGTTTCGTTTCTGAAACGGTTGACGTACACGTTACACGAACTCGGCGTGTAAATTCCATTAACTTTTTCTTTGGGAATACTAAAATTTTTCCATTCTTCCACGGTTACGTTGGTGTCGGGTGGTCTGGCGCACCAATGGTCCATGTCGGCGGCAAAGAAACTAACGCCCAAACCTTGCCACGAGCCCGGAAAGCTGGCGAACAGAAACATGATGAATATGTCCCTTTGCCAGGGCCCGTAACCTCCCACCAAATCGATCAGATCGGCCGGTCTCTGTTTATTTTTGTCCATGGCTTCAGCTTGGATTTCTGTGGAAATGCAAAGAAGAAAAAACTGAATAAGTAACTGTAATCTGATAATTAACTTATTGTTGTTTTACCTGTTCTTAGGCCGAATGAGTTTTTGATGTTTTATTTTTGAAATAAAAACTCAAACACTTACTTATTGTCACGTCGTCACAATGCCTGGCTACAAGTTTTAAACATATTTTAAGTGTAAAATATCACGTGGCTTCCAGTAGAGATCGGAAGTTCGTATGTACTTAATAGAGACCCCATATCTGGCCTCGATCTCGAGATTTTAACTTGTATTGTTTTTGAAGTTCATTGTGGATAAGCTATTGTGCAATATTTTTTTCCGATGCGAGATTATTTTCCACGAAAGAACGTCTATTGTACCACGCTAACCCTGTTAAACTTTAGTACAATGATTCTCTTCTCAGTTATTTTGGCAAGAATCGGGACGATGACGTGTTGTTGACCCGAGAACAGGCAAAGGTTTCGCTAGCGAAAACTTATATTAAATCGAACGAATGTTTCGTATTAGATATTAATTTCTTTCCTATAACTTTTACGCATCACGTATTCCTCCCCTCTCTTCATCGTTCTACGCGACTTTAAAAATTAGCACCGAACTATTTACGTCAGAATGCACAATTGCAAATTAGTATTATACGTCAAATGCGACTTACGGAGTTAAAATAGAATGGAAACGAAACGACGAATACACTATTCACTGCAGATTCGTTGCGTGATTCCTTCCTTCGCGTGTGACTCTACGAAACTGAGGAAGAGAAAATGGAGTTGCGCCGCGCATACTATAGTTTGACGTTGCTAATGGCTAAAAAACGTCTTCCTCTTTCATTCATGCTGGAAAAAAATAACGCGCAAGGTCGCAGTTATTTTTAGAAATTGCGTATCTTACTACATCTCCCCAGCCAATCTCACTTAGAATTAGTGTAAAAGAATAGTAATGTCAATTAGCCTAGAAGGGTGGCAACACTTCGTAATAATAATTACAATTGTCAGGCTAAGAACTACGATATATTAATATAATACTTCTATAAACTTTGCTCACTTTCACGCATTCGTTCAGCCGTAATAAGTTCGTGTTCGGGTATAAAATGCGATCAAATAATAGAATATTTTCCAAAAAAATAAATAAATTCATGAGTTTTGTGTGAACTTTCTGTTATATAACAGCCGGGAAAGTATGGCCATCGGTCAGAAAATTACTCCCCCAAGTTTTTTTGCGTTTTTGGACTCGGGGATCTCGAAACCTCCAAAAATGCAAAAAACTTGGTGTTTCTGTGTGCATAGATGTTTGTGTGGGGGCACAGTTTTGTTCGTTCACTTCCGTGTCATTTGTCGACATTTTCTGAAATTTTGAGGGAAGTTTGCGTATTGGGGACATCGATTCTATTAAATTTTAGTGGTTAAAGGTCGAAGGAGTGGGACATAAAGAGGTCACGTGCCGTATCTGGAGTGGGATGGGACTTCACGAAGATTTTGCTGGGTATTAGCATTTACAAATTGTCATAAAATTCCTTTCTATCCTCAAAATTAGGCATTTTGCCATTTTATAATAATAAAATCTGGTAACAGATGGCACCACACGCAATTTCAACTTTGTTTACCGGGAAAGTTTAGCAACTCTCTGCTGGATTTAAAATAAAGAATCAAATTTTGTCCCAAAAATCGCTGGCCGCTTTTGTTCGTGGCTGCTACTTGTTTATTTGGGCCAATTTGCTGCTTCCAAGCGCTATTATTTATTACATTAAAAATTACAGAACCTACTTTAAACTTATATTTTAAGATTTACGTGCTAAAAGCATTCCAATTTTGCTTCGAGCTGATTCAAAACGACGATTCTTTTCGTGAATTGCATTTATGCTGATAGGAAACTGAAATATTTATAACGAATATCTACTTCTATACTTCTATTGTAGATAGGAATGAGGGGAATTTGGAGTTTTTCCAAGAAAATTCAGCGCTGACGTTATAAGAAAATTTCGAATTTACCAACGTCGCTTGTTTATATTTTATTGTCGACACACGGGAAGTTTGTGAAAGTATTTTTTACTACGTCGTGCCACTAAAATTGGCAATTATCGAATGTGGAACAAACAACACAAAAGTAGTTCGGATCGAAAATACTTCGCTTATTGTGCGTAGAAGTCGAAAATAGTTTGTGCAATTTTTCACTTTGCACTTCGATTCCAGTAGACGTGAAATAATCTAAGTACCGAAAATCACTTAAATTTGCATCATTTTAAGTACAAAAATTAATGAAATCCATTACTTCGAGTTTATTGTTCGATTAAGTAAAACAATTGCTTCGCGCGAAATCGGTGAATTATTTTGTTTTTAAATATCAAAATTAGAGAATGTGTAACATAGAAGCTCTAGTTTTTTTAAAACACTAAAGTTAATTAAATATACAGCAGGAAAACATCTATTTACGTCGCCATTTTTAAATTTTAAAGCTATTTTAAACAGCCACTGACCTCATAATAGGTCGAATTTCATTGTAGTTAGACGGGAAACAAAATAACCGAATAATATGAAAATAATATGTACAAAAATGAATAAATTATTTGAGTCGACTAAATTTTATAAAATTCAGGCAGGCGGACAGTTTTGTTTGTCAGCCTGCGACGTCACTTGGATATGTTTTGTTAAATAAAAGTTCAATTAGTGCCACTTTTCGGTTCGAAAAGGATCTTTCAAACGTTTTCACCAAGATTTTAAACATTAATTTATAGAGCTGTGTATTTGATAAACAGTAATTAGCGAAATGTGGGCGGTTTTTAAGGAATAACGAAGCACAACTTACGTGAAAGAGGTTAGGAAACTGCCATTAAACAAGAGAAAAAAGTTGAATGGTGACTTACGTTTGCGTGCTTTGGAAACGGGTTAACAGAGAAAACATATCCCAGTATCCTTGGTTTATTTGTGTGACGTTTATGATCACGTGTTTAGCCGGTTTGTCAGCAAATAGCCTACCATTAATTTGAATCTGACCTTTACGAAGTGGACTTCCCCAGCTGTTAATACAGCCGCTCTATCAGACAATGCCAGAAATAATTTAAATTTCGAAGTCGTATTAATAAGTAATTTAACCAGTTTTGGTAATTGATAAATAAATGTGAAAGAAACCATCCACAAAATGGGAATATCAGAAATTTGATGGATGTTTATGGTTTGTGAAATAAGAAAATTCTAAAATATGTAATGAAATTATGTTGGGCCTTCATTAAATACTAAACTAGAGTTTCTCAAAGTCTCTTCTATTTTAGCATAAAAATGTGACTTTACACTGTTGGTAAACTTTTTAGTAAATAAAAAAATAAAATGAAAAAATTGTTGTGTTTGTTTTTAATTTAATCAATCCCGGACGGATCTACGTAATATTATAAAGAAAAACTGATTTACTGTTCAAGGAATTCGTAACACGGATGGCAAAGAGTTAGACATTTCGTTGTTTCCTGCAATAGATAATATGCTAAATTCCCATTTTGCGAGAGTCCGTTTCGTGGAATCAACATTGCAGAAAATACCGAAATGTCATTTCCTACAGCAGACAATCTGCTAACATAAATTTACTTTCTCGACTCCTTCTACAGCGTTCAACACACCAGCAAAAGTCGAGAAGGCTATCAGTACGTCACGAACAATAAAATGCCAAGAGCTAATTCCGAATAATACGAATCCACCGGTAGCCTAACGAATAAAACACCGAATCCTGGGTTCGCGCCCGGCCACGTGGAGTTTTCCTGGTTTTCTTCCCGTTTATAATTCTTATTAAAAGTCCTCCCGGGTGGCATCCCCTCGTTAGATCGCCCGCGTATCACCTTGCCGTATACGGACAAACCAAACTGAACAATACGAATCCTGATGTCCATCTTGAATCTTATCCTCTTCAATTCATTTTTTTTTTCATATTCTTTATCTTTTAACTTATCGGAGCCATTCTACAACCCGTAACCTATGTTCGGTTGTGTCATTTTCAATTTTTTTACGTATCCATCGTTGCCGCTATCTTTCTGCCGTCATTCATTTCCTCTTTCAACCGAAACTTTTAATGAAGACCATCGATCAAACAGCTTACGTAACCAGAAATTCAAATGTTACTGTAGTAAATATTAATGAATAAGCTAAACTTAAGCACGTTACATGGAAATTATTTTGATCTCCTCTTTACAACTAATTACCATTACGCAGCGGTTTCACCAGACAATAAGAATTATGTAATTATTACCAATAATTTCATAACTTTTTATACATTTTTTCCCCGAAGTGTGAAAAAAGACGTTAGAAATTAAGAAGACACGTTTGTGATACTTCTACGCATTAAATTTGTAATGTTTTACCAATTGCTCGCGTTGTATTTTTTTTACGAGTGATGTAAATTCTCTTACGGCAGTAGGAAGCGCCATATTTAACCTATACGCGATATATTTGTTGCCCGTTTCGTGGCGATATTACGTAGTTAAAAGTCTTATTTCCAGAAAAGGAACCTGAATTTTTAACACTCAAACTATGGAAAAATCACAAATTTTCCAACAAGTGGAAAAATGTCACGTAAAGCTAATCGGAACCAGTTTCGTCCACGACACGTGATCAGTATTCCACCAACCGCACAAGTCTATCATGCCTCCGACTTTTCGTTAGATCTAGCGATTTTTGTTTCAAATCGGAAAAAAAAACTCGAATAAGCTACTGTCGAGCTACATGAATTTGCCAAAATGTATTTTGTTTTGTATGTTATAAAATAAAATATGAGGTAAATAATAATAAATAAATAATAAATACAATCATCGCTAGAACACATGCGCTGCATCAATCCAATCCAATTAGAATTGGATTGATTAGTATAAGGCAACGCAACACTTGGACGATCTGCCAAGGGAAGACCACCTCCCAAGTGAATTTGTGAGAAATTAGCCTCTAAGTGTTAGACACGTGAAGAAAACCCGGGAACTCTACGCGGCCAGCTGTTAATCGGTTCGATCAGGATTATCTGACCACCGGTGCCAATAATCCTAATTGAGCTTAATTCCGAATTAAAAACAACAGGGGCGGGGCATACGTGTTCCTATTGCACATCAGCAAACGGGAAGTGACGCCATTATTCGTCTTTCGTTTCGAAGATTTCGAGTGCTGGCGGCCCATTTTTTATAAGTTTATGGCAATCCGCATATATTTCGAGACTATTTATATATTTATTTAATACTTTCTTAATTACTTTCGTATTTATAGTTGCTAGACGTAAACGATTCCCGTTCCAGACGATAATAATGGCGGTGCTTCCGTTTCTATTTTACCTCTCAAAATTTACTTTCAAAGTAATTTTTAAATAAAAATTTTATCACGTAAATCTCTTCCGAAAGTATCCATCTCTCTCGTAGCCAATTGAGGTCATTAATTCAATATAATTCTTTGTTTCGTTAAGGCCTTCGGGTCCTTAAACATCCTTATAAATGCCACGTAATTTTAAAAAATCCGAACGAATAACCACAAAAAATTCGCATAAAATTTTGTTAACAACCAATTGGAGTAAAATATTGAAATTTGTGTGTATTTTGAGCAGGCGTTGCACATTGTCGGCCCGGCCTAATCCATTGTTTATCGTTATCGTTTCAGTGTATCATCCTCGAGATGATTTATATAAAATTTTTATTGCGGATGATGCTAAATTTTCGTTGACGTTCGTTACACACGAATTTTCCAAAAGCACTTGTCATTGTCAGCGTAAGAAATAGTAAAAATAGCGCTCGATTTATTTATTGATAGACAAACTTTCTGTATATTTTCTTTGTTACATTTTATTAATAGGAATTTTTCAGTGTCGTAGTTACTGTTGTTTATAGTAAGGGAATTTACAGACTTTTACCGGAGGAATTCCCTAGTGTTTTACAGCAGTTCGTGGGAAAATGCATGCAGTCGAGCGTCACAAATGTCACAAACGTGTGCGTAACGATGTCTTGCTGTATGGTTATTTTCTACACTTTCGTCTTTCACCTTGATTTCCTCCATTTCAACTACATTTTTAATTTCCATTTACGAGAAAACTGACGTTTATCCGAAAACACGCACACGCGCACGCAACTACACAGTCACACACTACACACGTCTAACACACGCACACCATCATTATCGTCCATTGCAACTACAGCAATTACGTCGTATACAATGGCACAATGGGCATTATTAAAAATTCGATTATTAGAAAATATTATTTCTAATTGAATTTGACCGTTTAGAACAACAAAAATAACGATATAAACAATCGATTGTTAACTTGGAAATTCGGATATCCTGCATCCGATTATCTTGCTAATTTCATAATAAACGAGCAATTATTTATTGCGATTGCATTTGTAGGCATTTTAATGCATAAAACTAAATGCACAACTAAAAAAGTAACAAAGGCTTTGTTTTGAAAGTGGGAAACGGAGTAATCCACGTTATATCGTTTCTAATAGGAAAATTAGTTTCGGTTTTCGAACTTTTAGGGACGAATTATGTTCGAAAACCATTCGTATTCGACAATCAAAGACGAAAGAGAGAATCCTCAAAAATGGTGAAATTAAAGTATTTTCTCGCGAATGGCCACAAGCGAAGAGCGAGAACGGGAAGAAATGGTTCGAAAAGGTACCCTTTAAGATGCTAATAATACTGTTTTATTAAAACAAATAAGACGGAGCGGTTTTAATAAAAATAGGACCAGACCGTCTTCATCACATTTACTACTTAACGCATCTATTTCGGCCATTTGTCTTTAGTCTAATTTAAGCGCCGTTCCTTCATTGTTCCGGTTTACTTCCTCTGCCAGTTCACGGAATAAGTCGGCACAATATTGGCTTATCGTACAAAAAGTTGCGCCTCTTTTAGATGCCCTATTAAAATAAGAAATTGGAAGAAAGAACAATGAGAGCGACGGGTAAGTAATAGTGAATGCTCGAGGGATTTCCTTTTTTATATGTCTAGACTGTTCCAGAAAGGTTACTGAACGAGTTTTTAAAATTAAAATAGTTAAGTAGCAATCGCGTGATTGCCGAATTTAACTTTAGTCAACTGCTGGCGAGTGAAGACCTGTCTGTTGCGCCATTCCGTAATTGGGCTGCAATTTGAAATAAACCAGCAACGAGTTGCTCAACTTTCCCGGCGACATTTAAAAGTTTGGTGGAGCCATCCGTTATCGTATTTTATTTTATCACTGGTTTCGGCTTATAACAGTATTATACTTAGATCCGATTTGTGATTATTTCCCGTTTAGACTGGTTTCTACAAAATATCCGTTTTAACCCGAGTTTACACAGGTTTCATTGTAAACGCGGGTTTATCTCTGCAGACTCAAATATCGTAAATTCCGAAAAAAGCATTACAGAAGGTAAATTGTAATTTTATACGGGTGACACGGCTGATAGATTGTAACGAAATATTAAATCGGTCGGGTTGACGATGCCAAACGGAAGTTTATATCAAAATGCGCTGTAAGTACTCGAAATACTTCATTAAATTTGAAGCGAAACTTCCGGAATGCGATTGGAAGAATACAGATCACGTGTCTCAGACGAAACAGCGATTCTGGTTGGTTACGTGTGACATTTTTCCACACTCGTTCCTTTAATCTATACTAATATTATAAAGAGGTAAAGTTTGTAAGTTTGGATGTAGGGGTAATCTCCGAAACTACTCATCCGATTTCAAAAATTATTTCACCAATATTTAGAATGGACCTTCGGGATGGACATAGGCTGTATATTATTCCGTTCAACATTCATATAAATTAAAAGGTATCATCTAGGGTTAAGGCTTTTATGTCCAACAGATGGCGCTACGAAAACGACGACCTAAGTTTGCTTTTCTGTGAGGATGAACTAAAGCGGATCATCATCTATCTATCTATATAAATAAAAATGTAATGTTCGTTTGTTCCTACCGATTAGCTTTGAAATCTTGACACGACGCTGCATTCGAATACGCACGTTTTTATATAATATACGTGTCGAAATTCCCCCCACTGGGGGAGATGGACAGGGTTAATGCTTATCGTAAAGAACTCGGCTTCTATTCAGAGCCGGCCCTACCATAGGGCGAACGGAGCAGCCGCTCCAGGCGCTAAATCCCAGTGGGCGCCTCAGTGGTAAAGAAAATTAAAGGGTATAAATTAGGGGCAACCAAGGGGGCGCCATAATAGGATCTCGCTCCATCTTAAAACTTGCCTCAGGCCGGCACTGCTTCTATTTATACTATTTTAGATGCGATTTTTTTTTTGCGTTTTTAATTGCGTTTTAATCGGGTACGAGAGAATGTACACTAAGAAGGGATTTTTCGAAAAATTCCCCCTCCCACGGGGGAAGTGTTATACATTTATAATAGATACATTTTGAGCCACAACAACGCGTGCGCGGGGTCTGCTAGTGTTTAATAAAAATAAAACGATTAGTAGAAATTATAGGTTCGAAAATAATGTCATTTATTATCACTTTACGATTATTTTATGTTAAACAATACAAAATGTAAGAAAGTTTCGTCGAAATCTCGATTGGTTACGTGTTTATAAAGAGTATCTTCACTCTTGGTCTACCCGTAAAAGTTTTGGTAAAAATACAACCATAAACGACAAAAACAAGTGCGAATCGTTACAACAGTAACGTGAACTTAAACAATCGAACGGCTCAATAAATAAAGTACCGAAAAAGAAATTTAGAAATTTCGTCCAGTGGGCTCCTTCACTGCAGTTTGGCTCGTTTCGACGAAACACCCGGTACGTTGTGAACGACAGAATTTATTTTTGTAATGGCCGACACGGCTTTGTCTCCCACGTCGAAGCTAGTGACGTAATTCCTGATGGTATCTAAAGCTTGCACGGCTTCCGAGAAGGATGGAATCTTGGAAGGTTCCTCGTCGTCCTCTTCGTTTCCTCTTCCTCTCCTCTGTTTAGTGTAAAGCGTTTGATCGGCCGTCGTCTGGCAGACAGGTACGTCTTCGTCGCAGGACACGTAATGATCGAATTGCAATTTTTCGCTAGGTGTGGCCCGTAGCCAAATGTCCGACGGTACGAAAGGGTGGCACTGCGAATCTTCCTCCCCCATTTCTCTTCTTCTAAGAAATTTCGTCTTCCTAAAACTGCTTACAATGGTGGATTTTTCTACCTCGTCCCAAGCCGATACCGCGAAGTACAGAGCGTCTAACACACTAATTTTAGGCTTGAAAGAACGATCCGTTAACGAAACCCACTTTTGAATCAGGTGTCTTCGATAGTTCCGTTTAAATTCCTCGATCACTCCTTGTTTCAGAGGGCGTAACACGTCATTCTCGTCCGACGGAAAGTATTCGATGTTGATGTTACTTATACGCTCGGTATCGGGAGGATGCGAGGGACTTTGATCCAATAACAAAAGAACGTTTCTGTTTTTGGCCGCCATTTTGGCATCGAGAGCTTTCAGGTAAGCTTCGAAGACTTTACGAGTCATCCACGCGTTCTTGTTTGCTACGTATTTACAAGGAAGCGTGCGAATATTTTTGAAGGATCGAGGATTTTGGTACTTTCCTATAACTAGGAGCGGGAGTTTTTCGGTTCCGGACTGGTTGCAACACAACAATATTGTTAGCCTCTTGCCGATTGGTTCCTGGTGGGTGGCCATGTCTTCGGGTACCAGATCGTAATATATACCGATTTCTTTGGCGCTGAAGACGTCCTCCGATTTGTAATCCTTTGAAACGGTGGAGAACCACGTTTTTTCTTTACTTTCGCTGCTGTAGACGATGGCGTATCGATTTTTGAACCTGTCGATCCACCCGTTACTGGCTTTGAAGTCTTCGATTCCCATCAGATTGGCCATGTGACAAGCCTGTTCTTTTATCATCAGACCGTCGATCAGAACGTCGTACTCTTGAATCTGTTTGATCCATTCCACCATTGCGTACTCCAAATGCGCAAATTTTCCTTCTCGAGAGCGTTTCCTTTTGATGCTGAATTTTTCTACACACCACATGATTTTTTCCCTGAAAAACAATAAAAACGTTAAATTATTTTCCAAATAATAACTGCCATTGTTACAAATAACTCCTAATTCAGTTTATATGTCATAAATTACGTTTCGATACGAATAATAGGCTATACGGCGCTCAAGTATGCGAAATCGTATATTTTGTATATAGGCCTACATCTCATTGTTATATATAATTCTTATAGTTTGAGGTCTTTCAGTTTAGCGCCACACTCGATTTAGTGCCAACTTCGGAAGCGAGCATTTTTCTTCTTTCTAATAAAAATATGTCACAAATGTTTATCGAGACGGAAAAGTCAAATCCAGTCCTAAAATACAAAAGAAAATGTCTGGCTCGCTCCCAAATACATTCGTTATACGTGTGACGAAAACGGGGTAAACATATTTATTCGCGGTGTTAACTGGATAAACAGGAACATAAAATAACCCGAGCGAATTTAAACTTCGATTTAACAATTTGGTGCATTGATTTACTGTGAGAATAGCAAGCACAAATACAGCTGTATTAACTGTATTTGTGCTGTGCAGCTAACACAGCTTATTGTTGACGCGGATACCGTAAATACTCAAGGATACAGAGTTTACAACTCGTTTTACGACTTCCTAAATGTAGCATTTGTAGGATTTAAAGTAACATTCGATAAGCTTTCTCGTATGTCAATAGAGATACAACGATACGTGACGGAGAAGCGTAACGCTCCACGACCTTCGTATAGAGAACTATCGTAAAAACAGTGAAAATAAAGTAAATGAGGCGTGATCAACTCGACTAGTTATTTCGTGGCAGATTACATTCAAATTTTACAAGTCATAATTGTTCGTTCCGTCAACGGTGACGTATTTCCGGGAAGTTTTACGTTTCGTATCAAATAGACAGGTCTCGCCATCTGTTAACTGAAATCGAAACCGTTTTTTACAAACCATAATTTCTACTTTTAGCATATTTTCCCATTTCTTTTTGATTAATCTCGATTTTTACAGTAAAACATTTTCAATTCTCTCGATTTTCCGGCAGAAAAATAGTACATTCGCCGGAACCGACGTCATCAGTGACGTCGCTTCCGTTTAGCCAATCGCCTTTAAAAGACGGAACTTTCTATAATCAATCGCGGGATGAAATTTAAAATTTTCTAGCCAGTGGAAAGTGTAATTTCGAATTTACCAGAGTTAAATGGGAGGAGAATTAAAGAAAATCGATTGGATTACGTCAACGACGGTTAGAAATCGATTAACTTTAAATTACCAAATATTTTTATTGCCATTGTCCTACGTTTAGGGAAATCGAATTTGAGAAATTTTTATGCAGATTATTACGATGTCACTAGAGTGTGTAAGAAATAAACGTCAGGGGCAACCGTTTGTTCAGTATAGTACAGTAGAACCTGTGTAAACCGGAATCGCACGGTACCGAATATTTTTTCCGCTTTGAATAGGTTATTTTCTAACTTAGAAAATCGTTCCGTTCCGAAGAATATTTTTTCGTTTACTCAAGTTCCGTTTTGAATAGGTTTCGCTGTATATATTTTTGCGTCATTCTCGTATAGTTCTTTTGTAACGGAGATGTGTAAAATGGACCATCGTTCTGATAATACGAATGCGCCTATACCAGGGCAGCCAGACGCGTGTGATTTCTGTACCGTCACTTTTTATATTTTTCCTGTTCCGTAGAGAATTTATCGGGTTTCTAGTGTGGGTTTTTCATTATTTGGAAACGTCCTCTCGATACTTAAAAGACGCCAAATAATACGCTCCCAAAAATTTCGGTTGGCACGTGAGAAAATTTTGGCAGCTTATGTTCTATAGGAGCCGGACGGGTCTAAAACCCCCAGGAATTTTTCGAGGAGGGTTCTTCCGGATGCGTCGAGTTCCGTCCCTCACACCAGACCGCGCCATTTTGGGTATGATAATCGAACAAAAATAAATGCAGCGCTCATTACAAATGTTTATTGTTTTCCTACGAACTGCAAAAAATTTCGGTCGTCTTGCTGCCCCCTACTAATGATATGGCAATGTACAGTACGCATCATCGGTATGTAAGCTCTCCCGAACGTCGAGTGAGATGACATTCCAGAATTGTTATTACTGTCGATTCGTTTTAAACCTGTATTATTATCATATTGTACGCGCATTCTGCAATTGTCTACTCTAAATTATGACTTACGACTCGGGGAATTTATTAGGCATAAACTTACAAAATCGAAAGTTTTGGTGGATTCTACATTCGAAGAAATGCAAGACAAGAACGATTTTAATCGATCCGAGCTGAAATTTCACGAAAGAAAAAAAAAATAATAATAATAAAGCAGTGAAAGTCGAAAGGACACCAGGACGACGTGAAATGCTATTTCCCCGTTACGGGCCTCGTCGTCTTTTTTAGAAACCCCCAAATAACGATCGATGACGTCGACTTCGTAGTAGACGGGAGACGTAGACAGACGATATATTTCAGAGATAAGTCGATAAAAATCCAAAAACAAATATTCCGCGAACTAAATAAAGTTGTATTATAATTATTATTCAAACAACACTAACCAGTTTTTTCTATAATAATAATAACAAACCGAAGTATTTTCCTTTACTAGTGTAGCGTTTTCTTGCTATAGACGCACCTGTAGGAAATACGGGAACAAGTTTCCCTTTCTGTTTTCCTCTTAAAAAGGCAATGATCGACTAAGAGGAGGAACGAAAACAAAGAAAACGCGTATAATTCCTTCTACGTCTAATACAATAAGTGTGCGGGGTGAAACTCATGACAGCCAGTGATTGAAAGAGCGTTTGTTTCTTTGCACACGGCAACACGAGACGTGGGCCATCTGCCGAGGCGGAATGCCTCCCCGGAGGACTCTCTGTGGAAAACTGGTCCCTCTTTACGCAAAGAAAACCCGGAAAATTCCACGCGGCCGGATCGTTGGCCAGAAGACAATCCACCACCGACTACCGGTGTTCGGTGGTTTCATCCACTTGGCCACTGGTGAACATTGCATCGTAATTCTCAAATATTTGATTTTATTAGAAATAACGTTAGTGACATTTCAAAACATTTGCAAACGGTCCATATCGCCCAATGTAAAGATGAAGTGGATCATAATTTCCATGTGGGGTGAAAGGACTTCAGTTTTATCCCATGTGGTTCCTGAGCCCTGTTCCTTACCATCATTAGCGTAACAAACCGATCCTAGGGGTTTTGTTTTTCTGGATTGGCACCTAATAATTTCACTTTGGCTTTATCATTTCGGGAATTTTTGGGGCTATTTAGCCTTCTGGAAGCCAAGCCTCCAATCCCTGTCTAGCTAACTATTGACAATCTGCCGGCTCCATTGTGGGTTAGGCCTTGCCCAAAATAGGTGTAGTTTGAGACCACCCACATATACTCCAGTTGTACTATAAACCATACATAACACATAATTTATGTAGTCACATGACTGTCTTTCTTCGACAATCTCGCGACGTCACGGCTCGTGGCGTATCTCTAAAGAATCAATCCGCACCACGTTTCGGACCAGAAAAAACGAGATAAGGAAAAGGCGAAGTGCGTGAGGGATTACCTCTGGTTTGCGATGAGATATGGATTCATTAATTAAGAACAACTACTGTAGCTCGCGCTAATTCCAATTCTAAGGAATCCAAAAATAATCGAGGGGATCTAATATTCGAATTATCGAAATATTGAGAATTATGCGTACAAAACAACGAAAAATTCAGGAGGCATCGCAACTTTTTACAGCTAGAGACAAGAAAAACACGTGGTATTGACAGTGGCCAGTGTTGCAGTTTTGTGTAAAATCTTACCACCAAGAAAACCTCTAAGTATAATAGAAAAACCTCTAAAAACCCTTTAAATAGTTACGAGTTTCGTAAATAATCTAAATAATAGCAGTAACTACAACTATTGATGTCATTCAAACACGTTATTTAAATAATTACAATGGAAGTTGGTTAACTCGAACTGGGATAACTCGAAGTCATTTTGTTTCCCCATCGTCTGGATGTTTACATGTTAAATCAAACCCCAGAATTTTAATTTAAATAAAATAACGTTCATCTGTCGAATAAATTAATCAGAAACGTTGTATAAAGCGCGGGAACCACGTACCACTAAAAATAAACACGGTGTCACATGATGGCGGGCGAGGGGTGGTGATTTCCAGACAGCGTGCCTGACCTATATTCTGTAATTGCCATTCGAACTTGTTTTTTCCAACATTTTTCTTTTTTTTTTAAACTTCATTACTGATTGATTTCTCCAACTAGCTGACGTAATGGAATAAATGGACTTTCGATAAATTAATTTTAAAAAGCGATTATAGTCAGATTCTCTGTAAAAGCCATTGTACTACCAACGCCTCCAAAATGGCGCCATATTGGAGGTATTTGTAGTATACGAATTTACTTTATATCGACGTAGTATTCGAGTATTCGCTAGTAAATTCTTTAAATTTGGGAGAAAAGCCTAAACCTGGCCATTCCGATTACAATCTGCGCATTTCTTTTCCTTTAATCCCGATTATCCGGGGTAATACATATTATCGTTTTAAAGTGTAAGAAAAGTAGTGTATTCGTTTACGGGTTGGCCCAGGATAATGCGAAACCTCGGATAATCGAGGTTCCACAGTAAATTAAACCGTGAATAAATGATTTATGATTTAATAATATCATCGATTAAAACGTTTAGAAGGATTCTAAAAAAAGCATTAAAATCGAATAAGTTTGTCAAAATCGAGAAGCGACGCCATATTTGTTTCCGAACCGAAAAAATTTAAACGATTCTACGTCATATTTTTATAACGGAAACAAAAAGTCGAAACGACACGGAGGACGAAATTTTTTTATTTTTATTTATTTGCTTCGTTACGGACTTCATCGTATTTTCTTACGTGCCCCGGAATAGCGATCGATCGTAGTAAACGGGAGACGTAGAGACGATGCACTTCGAAGACAAGTCGATAAAAATCGAAAAAACAAATATCCCGCCGACTAAATAAGGAAACTGGTGTTAAAAATTACTACACGAAAACACTGCAACCAGTTTTACCTTCTGTAATAATAATAAGCAGGAGAATTTTCCTTTAACTAGTGTAGTGTTTTCGTGCTATAGACTACGTTGAGAAGAAGACGCCAGGAAACAAATGTTCCTCTTCCTGTTTTGCGCTCCCGTATCCAGCAATCACCGTTTCGCGGGGAGGAGTGTCGAGAACAAAGAAAAACAAGCGCCATTCATCCTCCTACGTCACACGGTACCGTTACGTAGCGCGTGTGTTGTAAGCGAATACGTCGTAATCGTCTTTAACAGCGTTATGTCGTTTACCTGTTAGACACAATGGTGCTCAACGTGGAGGGTGGGAGATTCAGTTTTTGAGCGATTTCCATACGTTTCATGTGCGGATTTTTGTCGACTTCTTCCAGTATTTTTAATTTGTCTTCGGTGCTGAGCTGTCTGGGTGCCCTTCTCCTCTCCATTCTTTTCGAAAATTCGTCCACGTGTTCGCTTCTCCGTAGCGTGACGTCGCTGGCATCCGAAATATCGATCGACGGGCTCGACCGTTCGGGTGAAAGTAAAAGGCGATGAGGAAACGGCGAAACGGGTGAAAGAAAATCCATTTTTTGGGGAATTTCCCCGATTTCGGAGTGAGGTGATAATTAATTAATAATTAACTATTCTTTTTAACTGCGGGCGAAGCTTTGTCTATTAGGCCGGTGCAGTTCGGAAATTCTTCGATAGAGGGCTCTATCAACCCGATATTAAGGAGGGTGGAAACTATTGTTTTTGGCAAGGTCTCTGAGCACACGTGACCGGACCCCTTTCTTGAACCTGTAACAAACGTTTAAGATAATAGAAACTTTATCTTTATAGCCGCTTCGTTACTTTTATTCAGTTTCGACAAACGCGTTACACACATGAACACCGTCACACAAAGCCTACTTACTCCCCTAAGCCCTTAATGGAAACTACTTTCGTTAGTTAAATAATAACGACAACGGCAATTAAGGCTGATACATACCTTACAACCTCATTTAAAGTATCTGTTGACGCGCTAATTTACATAATGATCGATAGAATCGGGGTCACCTTTTTATCCTGTTTTATATGGAATATTACAGAATACATTAAACGTAACATAAAAAGTACATAAAAATGTAATTTGTCTGTCCCATGCAACAGTTACATAGATCCGTGTATACACTTACAATTGCACTTCCGCACGGACTCCTGTGTTGTTATGTGCAATGACCTTTTATCCCGTAGATAAAAGATACAGTACTTGCTTACAGATCCAGTCGTAAAGGGTCCTATTTAATTTCATTTGATTTGTTGCCTGTACTTTGTATGCTTGTCGATACGCGTACACGTAGCGTAAAATCGTAAATCGTTGGCTATTGCGTTAAAGTCAAATAATAGTAATACGGATAGTCGTAGATTTACAATAGATTAACAATATATACTTTTTATGGTAAACGTTTTGGCTAGCGGTTAGAGGAAGATTGTGGGCCTGGGGGCCTGGCCGAATAATCGCCTTGCTAAAAAGGCGACTTTTAGCACCCTTTTCCTTAAAAAGAAAACTTTACATTTGGCCCAATGTCTGCTCTCTAATCGACTTACGCGTAGCCTCCTTTCGTTTAGGGCAGTGTTTCTCAACCTCTAACGAATCGTCGCCCCCTTCAGTAAAACCATTACGTAGTATCGCCCCCTTCACTAAAAAATACCAATGCCGAGGGCCAAGACTAAGGCCAAATTCGTACTGCATCCAATAGACTAGTGACTAGTATAATGTTATTTGTTTAATTATCGTACGATATAACGAATAAAATATCTAATTATTCTTAATATAATGTTTTACTATATCGCCCAGAAAATTGTTTTTCGCCCCCCAAAATATAAATTGTTACAAATCACCCCCTCAACATGGAAAAACGCCCACATGGGGGCGATATCGCCCCCGTTGAGAAACACTGGTTTAGGGCCTCTAGATTCGTAACGTGTCATAGTGTATGCAATTGCGTGCGTGCCATTTTACTCGACCCGAAGAACAAGAAGTTACAGCAAGAGAATCGAACTCGGACTCTTCCGGACTCTAGTTCTAACAGTATAATACATGGTCATTCTATCGAAATCGCATTCCCGTCAAAGTATCGCAACTCTGTATTCTACTGTGATGTATATCCCATAAAAATAGTATGTCTCTGTGTTCGTTGCCATTTGTTGCTTATTGCAAAGGAGACACGGAGCCATTTTTCAAGAAAACGTCAGTTAAAAACCAAATAACAAGCTTTCTATTTTTGAGGCAGATATTTATCCTTCACGCAATGGACTTTTGCTGCAAAGAATTAAAACATTTTTGCATGTTTTAAAACTATTTTTAAACTTCAAATTCTGGTTAAACGATCGCTTTCGACCCATTTCTTTCTATATTTAAAATACACCAGAAACTACGAGAGATGTGAACATATTCCCGCATTATTAATAGATTATCAATTAAAAACAAAAAAATATATTTTGTTATTTAATATGACCTATTCGCGTTCGATTGTTAAAAAAATAAACGGAACGACATAAAATTCCCCTTAAGCAAATCAAATGAACTGCCGAACGATCACATGATTAGAGCAAATATAAAGGAGAAAATCTCATTCTGTAGTCGACTCCAGACAAGTAAACATGGCTAAAGTCGCCCTCTTCGCTTTCGTCATCTTCTTGATTGTTTCTGTCAATTCTCAATACTTCTATCCTATGTTGGATAACTTCGCTCCTCTTCATCACGTGGGCCATTCCAAACCTCTGAATGCCATCGCTTACATGGAAGGTCAACACGGCAACGGAATTCTTTACTTTCATCAATCTGTAAGCTAATTATAACCCTTTTATTGTTTTAATCAATTCTTATTTTATGTAATTTGTAAAATTGGCAAGGATTTTGGGTAGGGGTGGACGTGGCAAATCGCTAAAACTTTTAACTGCTGTTTCGAACTCGACGTCGTTGTTACTGTGATAAAGAGGCTATTCTTTAAAAAATGCAATTTTAAGAAAAGTTGAATAGCCTCGTTTTATAGAGGAGACCTTTTTTTCAGAAAGAATGAGCCTTGTTGTGGAGAACAAAGCATGAATTTTTAAAGAAAGGGCTCCCTTTTAGTGAGAAAGCGTTGATTTAGACAAGTTCATCGCCTTTTTTTTTAATTTTAAACAGTAGTTTGAGCCTTTTCATCCTTATAATACTACGAAAATGAATTATATACAGTAAAACCTGTGTAAACCGGAATCGCACTGTTTTCGGCTTGGCAGGTTTTTTAAAATAGAAAATCGCTCCGTTTCGAAGAATTCTTCTCTTGAGGAAAGTTTCCGTTTTAGAGAGTTTGTACTGTATGAAAAAATCAAATAATTAAGGAAATTGTTAGATCAAAATTCGATACGAGTAAGGTAGAGAGACAGTGTTTTTAGCAAGTTCCATATTTTGAATGCCCTGCTTTATATTATTTTTTAATAATTCTTTAAGTCTGAACCAGAAAGCAGGCTAACGAGAAAGGGGAACAACCCGGAAAATTCAATTTCTGTTTATCGAACTAATAAGTTATAATTTGATTTTTTCGATGAAATCGCGTAATCACCCCTCGTTATTTATTTAAATTATTAAAAGTACCAAAGAAACCTGCAAAGATGCGTGAGTCATTTTCAGCCTTCCATTGATAAATTGTCCAATTTCGATAGTTTCGGAGCGTAACTGGGTCAAAAATTGAATATTTTTGATAAGTAAAAGATAAATAAAACTAAAAAACTCGAATATAATAATAAAAAAATTGCTGAAAAAGTCCAATTGCTATTATCATGGAAACGAAGGTGTCGGATTAATTTCGCACCTCCAGCATTTAGTACTAATTTGTTATGGTAATTTTTAAGTTTTATTGCGAATTTTCCTTGATTATTTTTGATAAATTATCTTACAATCAACAAAAATTTACATTTTAAAACAGCGTGGACCGATTGCCATCTTAATATATTATGCCCATGCGGAAAAATATCATATTGCATACAAAAACTGGTACAGAGGAAAAAGTTCATTCTCTTATTAAATAATTTCACTTATTTTTTGCTTCAGTTAACTTTATCGCCAGGAATTTCATAAAATTATCTTTAAATTTCAGTCTCCCGTTAGTCCCGTGATTATAACGGGAGAAATCCACGGTTTGGAAAAGGGTGAACACGGAATGCACGTTCACGAATTTGGAGATTTAACTCATGGTGGGTGTTTATTTTAACAAAGATAAATGGTAATTACACACAGCAGTTTTCTGGTAACGTTTTTCGATTGTCTAGGATGCGAGAGTGCGGGAGAACATTACAACCCCTTCCACAAGAACCACGGAGGACAATTCGACGACGACAGGTAAATTTCTTTTAATTTTCTGATAAACATCGGGTGTGTCAAACTGACTATCCTTCCACATTGCAGACACTTGGGAGATTTGGGTAACATCGTGGCCGGCGCACACGGAGTGGCCAAAGTGTACAAAGTAGATCAAGTGATGAGCCTGTTTGGAGAACATTCCGTGCTCGGAAGAACCATGGTGGTAAGCATTTTGTATCTATTAACACGCGGGATAGTCCAGTTCTTTTAGAAAAAGGAGCACAGAACATAAATATTCAAACACCAAGAAAATTACACTATTGTTTTTCGTAACTGGCTATTTGACACGTGGATTAACGATTGGCTCGAGGTCGAATTTACTTTTTTCACGCGTTCAATAAGAAAATACGTCACTAAACGAAAACAAATGACGGATGGTAACCTTTTTTGACTTGTCCAATTGGAGTGGGAACCGTAAACCCATAATTTACAAATTTAGGTCGATTATAGTTTTTACTTACCTCTGTTTATTAACATAGAGAATCGTTGACAGGTGCACGCCAATCCAGACGATTTAGGACAAGGAGGAGACGAAGAGAGCAAGAAGTCCGGAAATTCCGGCGATCGCGTGGCTTGTGGCATCATTCACTTAATCAAACACTAAAAGACGCAGAACGAGGTTAAGGATACCTGTATATTTTCACATAACCATTATTTATAGTCTAAATTATGTCTAACATCTTACACCAAATTTATTTAATAATTCTGAGCACAATAAAAATTGGGTTGTTTATACTTTGTGGTTTTATATGTAGATTCTCCCGTGTTGGAGCCATTAACCAATGGCCTTCAGCAGTCCGAGGATTCGGATACGAAATGTTTTCACCAGTAGTACTTTAGATCCATTTTTCACTATTTCGTTGGACCCACGGCGATTCGGGCCCAGTAATAGGGAGGAAAAAGTTAAAAGACCCACAATAAAATGTAGTTTTCCGACAGATTTCGTGTAGAAACGGATCGATGTCCGATAGAAACGAGGTCAAATTAGTTGGAGCTTCTGTAAACAGCCCCCCGTATACACGCCTGTCTGAACTTTTATTCAAGATAACCGATAATTCAAAAACCGGTGTTCTATTACTTTCTTAAAAGTTATTTTTTCACGTAACAATGGAATTGCTTACGTATCACTTCACTATTTTCATCTGAAATTTCTTACTTTTTGGACCACGTCACGTCACTACGTTCCGAGGAAAGTCCACACGATCCAAACGAAGCAGAACGTTACACCGAAGCATCGTTCAAAATTCGTTATTTCGAACAAATTACGTAGAAAATTGCTTTTATACCGTTAGATAAATGACAATTTTGGCTTTCCCGGGCATCGAACATATTTGCTCTTCCGCAAAATATTTTTCTGGAATGTCTAAAGTTAGAAAAGTTTTAAAATAGACGATATATTGCGGAACAGATAATTGCGCAATTGTCCTAATGCCTGTATACGATTACTTGTTCCTACAATTTATTATTATTTATTATATCAGGCAATAGGTCGACCACGCGTGTAAAAATAACTGTCGTTCAGGTGACACCGCACTACAAATGTTTATTGTTTTTTTACGAGGAAAAATTATTATAAATCGACCCAGATAATGGTTTTTTGACCTTTTGTATATTCCAATAAGAGTTTTCGAATCTAAAAACACGACGTAACAGATATTGCAAATCTCGAGATGTTATGTAACGGAGCACCACACAACTTGGCATTGGAGAAAATTTAAACAAATGGTCTGCAATTTTTGAATTGTTCCTCCCGTTTGTTTATATTAGCGAGTTCTCTAACGCTTAGCAATTAAGAAACACGCAATTTACAAATTTCTTAGTCACGTTTATTCTTAGTTTAGGAGAATTTATCGAGGGCAAAGAGCGTGACGTCCTCCATCTACGGGTATCGTCACACCCGTCACGAACGACGCGCCATCCGACGCTAGAAATGCTATAGTGTTGGCCACTTCTTCGGGATTTCCCGGTCTTCCCAGAGCGTGGGTGGTCTTGCTGTGTTCCAAGAACTGAAAGAAATAACAATTTACCATCACAATAATTATCGGAAATAAATTTAAACTACTTCAGAAAACACCTAAACATCTATAAATGCACGTCAAGTAACACTACCAGAGTGCCTTAAATTCGCTACTTAGAAAGACTCTCGAAAGCTCCGTGTTTAATAATTTCGGTGTAACCGTCGCTCGAAGGTAAACCGAAAATGGGGGTCGAAGCGCATTGCTTGGCGTTCGACCACCCACTTCCGGTGTGCCGATATGACAAGTAATCTCGTATGACGGATCACTCCTAGTAGTGACGCAAGGTACGTTCAAGGCCCTAATCGGCCTTTCACGACGGAGCAGTGGCCTTTTCCGGCTCTGCAGATTCACAGGAATGTCTCCGTCACATTGCCAGCTCTTCAGATTTGTTGTCAATCGAGCATTTGTGGCATTCAGCTTTCACCATCCGCGAGAGAGGTGGAGAGCTGATTGCAACATCATTAACTAGAATTCTTATGGATAAAGTTACAGTAAATTCTACATTCAGTTTGGTTTCGAGAAATAAATACTGTATATGTTAAAATTAAAATGGATGACTGGCAATTTAAATTTTATTTCGCATCGGTCATCGTTACATGGTTAACAGAGAAGATGGAATAGGGAAAACCCAATTCTCTTAGGTGACACAGCATTATACTCTTCACGGTATGACGAGTATAATTAATTTTCAAAGAAAGCGAAAATTTTGTATATGTGAAGATTTTTTTTTGGATATTGTGCGAATTTTTTAAATACCAATTACTGCATTCGGCTCGAGATCTAGATACAGATTGTTCAAGCAGTTACACAAATTTCGTAAACCATAACGTCAAAAAGTTCGTCCAACAATTTAGTGACATCACGCGTTTTATCTAATTACAGACGTTTTTGTAACTCTGGAAATTCCGAAAGAGATAAGTGCGCTTTTACGCACGTTCGGCTCGTTTTAGAAGCTAACATTAACAAAAGAGAGTGACCGTACTTTGCAGTGATACGTCATTCGTATCGCTTTCTCTCGTCAATTTTATGTAATTCGACCGTTCCCGTCCGACCCGTTTTTAACGAAATACGAGATTCGACAGCGCAATATGCTGGAAACCAAGGCCAAATAAGACCAACCGTTCTAATTTTAAACTGTTTATCGGAGATGGTGTATTTCTGCAAGCGGTATTAATTAAATAATTTACTTGAATATAACTGATTAATAAAAGGGAAATATAATGTACATATGAAATGAGTGTATTGACTTAATATATTTGTGAGAATATAATTAAATCGTTATAAATACCAACAGAAAAATAATTTGAAAATTTTGAGATCCACTTTTCTAATGCTTTGTTTCTAGAAAATGAGCCCCTGTGGATTTTTGTTAGCGCTTTTCTGTTAGTAATACTTCTATGGAACTATTATTGCATTTGGACGGATGCCTTAGATGTATTTAACAAGAGAATTTGGTAACATCTGAAAATATTTTACATGTATTTGGATGTGCACAATCTGTGGGAGTAATGACATATTCTCTAATATCAATGGGAAGCTAAAATATTGGATAGATACTATTTATTTTGTTACTATAGTTATATTCTGCTGAATATCTTAGATTTCTCTCCCTTTTTTAACTCTGTTTCGTGAAGCGTACAAACCAGTTGGAGAAAAGTGTTTTATTATCACGAGCAATATTTGATTCAGCTTTCTGCTGTAAATAAATTGTTTCCCTATTGTAGAGTAAGTACAATATTATACCAAATATCAGGCTTCCAGAAATCCAAAATTATCAGAAAACTAGACAGTTTTATGGTAAATCTGGATTTCCAGAAGCCTGATAATTTTCAATTCAAAACTGTCTAGTTTTGAATTTGGCAGACTCTAGTATGGCTGTAGTTTGCAGCGTGGCACTCTTTTATTTTCTGTGGCATACACCTCACACTGTACCCGTTCTGGCACGACTGCTTGTCTACAATGTGTTAAAAACAGTTTTTTTCTTTACTTTTCCATTGTTTATTTTATATTTAACCTTTATCCAGAAAAATGGAAATATCTAGACCACTTCTGGTCTCTAGCATGCCAGATTTGGTTTCGTACCTTAGGTTTTCTGTACAGAGAACATTTTTCTATCCTTATTACGGTATAGAGTTATCATTTTAATAATACATAATATTGCGAGTATGATTTAGCGATTCAATTTCTAATTCTTTACTGTTATTTATGAGAACCAAAATTTACTGAGATTTATGAGGAAAGTTTTTAAATCAGGAGCTAAGTTTTATTACAACTAGTGATGTTGTCCGTAGAGTAAAAATTTTTCCTTTTTACTCTACAGAAAAATATAAATAAATTATTTTCAGTTACAGAAATCTATTTATGCGTTACACTAACATAGTTTTTGTAAAATTAAATAAGATATTTAATTATGGACACTTACTTTATTATAAGCATCGTCTGAGAGTCCTCCCCGTTTCTGTAATTCTGTCACAGTCACTCCGGGGCTGTAAAATGTAATTTTTCAGACTTAAAAAAATGTCAGTTTGCATTACAGTTAATGTAATTAAAGATTATTTTCTAAAACAAGAATCTATTTTAATTACTATTGTCACAGCTTATTTTCAGAAGCTGTTATAATTTTCATGTTAAATTTATATTGAAATTGTAGTCATATAATGCTAGGAAATGAATAAATTTGCAAATTAGAAATATAAAATCTAATCTGTCGAGTGAACTACCATAGCATATAGTTGTAATGATTCATGATACTCCAATTGTAAGTGCTCATACGGTCGTATATGCTATACGACCGTATATAATGCTATGTAATGATTCATCGGTATGAATGTAGGGACGCTTGTTGGGCCCAGCAGTGGCCGAGTGGACTCCGTCTCCGCTCATAGCGGCAGAGACCAGACCCTAAACCAAGCATGGCCAACATACGGCCCGTCTAATGAATCTATGTGGCCTGCAATTAATCTTTCAATATTAGCTATTCAAGTCCGAATGGCTCGGTGAGAAATTCTGACGCCTAAAAAAAAAAACGTCAATAACTCACTGCGCATTTAGAGTTAACCCTCCATTACAAATCTCTTAAGTACAGAGTAGAATGTTGATGAAGCATGATAATGTGAAAAATATCTGTAATCTCTATGTACAATTTAGTCTCTATGGGGTGACACCACAATGAGATCTCGCAACCACCTCAAAATCTTCCTAGGGCAGCCTCTGGTTCGGCCTGTGAAAAAGTTTTCTTTCCAATTCGGCCCAGGGCAAAAATTGTTGGCCACCCCTGCCCTAAACACTGGGAGTTTGGTTGTAGGTTCGTGCCTCACTGTGATGGGCTGGCAGCACGGAGTTTTTCCGGGTTTTCTCCTTGCCAATGACGCCTGAATAGGGGCCAGCTTCCCATAAAAGTCCTCCCAGAAAGGCATTCTATCCCCCTCGCATATGTTTAGGCCGTCTTCTATAAGGCCGGCTCTTCTGTCACCTAGCAATCAACCACTAGTCTCTCGGAGTAAAAGCAAATAGCTATAAACTCCATATGAACCGACAAACCAATAAGAATATGATATGAATGTAGTAATATTACTTTCCAAAATGGAATAATAAATTAGTAAGATTGAAAGCAGTAAAATCATTTGATACAAAAAATTGTCTTCAATTAAAACCAGATATTTACAACAGATGTAAATATAGACAATTTAAGTACTTTAAATAATATACTCTTTGTCAATAGTTTAGTATCTAAAGTATTTAATAAATCACTTTTAGTATGTAAACTTTATTGATGAAATATCTGTGGAGATTTTAAATCATTTATACCTTATATTTTGTAAATTTTAAATTAATAAAATATAACAGTGTTTTAACACTATTATAAGTTTTCTATCATGATTATACAGTATAAAAAATTATATTAAATTATTTATATTTTATTTTGTTGTCATTTCAACATAGTATAATATAGTTAAAAGTTTATTTCCAAGGACAGAACCTCAATTTATGAAAAAATTACAGTTTGATTTATAATACTTGATGACTTTCCAGAAACCAATTACATCTGAAAGTAGAGATTTATTATAGTTAATAAGAAACATATTCAAACTACATTGTTAACATTATCTACATACAACTATGCTTACTAAATTGCTATTGAATTGCAAACTCTAAATCTGGAAATAATTGCATAAAAGTTTAAGTGCATTTTTTCCAAAAATGAATAAAAAAAATAAAGTTTATTTTTGAAATATAATTACATTTCTAAAATGAGACAATTATTTCTTAACAGGGCTCAATAGTTATTATTTTTGTATAAAACAAGAACAATTTAATGTTTTTATACATCAAAAAATCAAAAATAATTACATAAAAAGCTAATAACATGATTACTTGCAAAATTTCTACTAAAGAAAGTTTAATAAGAAATATAAATTACAAATTATACAAAACAAATTTATTTCCTGTTAATTTCTTTCGTATCTATTTTCTATATTTTCCGCATTTCAACCCCTTGTGATATAACATACCATAGTTTCAAGTAAATTTCTAATAACCTAATAAAATAAATAAATAATCTGTAAATTTTTGTTGACACTATGTATGCTTACAATCAATGGGTCCTTGCAATAAGATACCAATCTAGCATCACCGCAGATTTTGATTCAAACCAATTTTTCTTGGATAGTATGGTTTGGACATTATTTTTCATTCTGGTCATCACAGTCCGACCTCGCGGTGTGTTAATTTTGTTTCCAATGGTTAGTCACAGATTTTTAGTGCATTGGTACTTTGTGTAGACATTACATAAAAGGATTTTGAATGTTAATCATCATTAAACAAACGACACAAAATTATTCTGTATTTTTACTACTATGAAATAAATTTTTGTGTATAGTTACAACTTACTACCAAGACTAGTTTCATTTATATAGCAAAGTAATTTATATGTTTTGAAATGTGGATGGAGCTGCTACGATTAAAGCTTTATGAAAAACAGAGTGCATTAATTGGGTTCAAAGCCACAATAGGTAAGTATTTAAAATTTAAAAAAATTGCAAGGACAAAAATCACCCCTACTTCAGAAATGATGTTACAAATACCATATAACATCTGCTTTGATGCTTTTAAAATACATTTAATTTAAAATCAAACTCGATCATAAAATTAATTAATTGAACGTATGAATTGAAAATTATTTAAAAGACATCAATAAAATTACCTAAAATTGTACTTTTGCATTTTCTCTGACTCTCTTGTTTTTAAAAAAATGCACTTTAAAAATTAAATATTGATAGTTTTTCTATAAAATTTATGAAAATTAGCATCATTTTACAAAATATACAATATAATCTTGATTATGAAGCAAAAAGTTCAATTTTAACTGGCAATCTATTTATTAAATCAAATGTTTTTGACAGTCTCTGTGGCCACTCTTAAAGTAATATTAACTGATTAATGAGGAATCCAGTTTATTTTCCTCACTCCAATAGATTAATACGTTATTGGGTCCTCACATATGCTCCTCAGATAGTATGAATCGGGCTTTATTCTCAATTCCAATGTCTGGCTACCCATCACACATCAAATCTAGCTATAGTATGATTAATATCAGTAACATAACATGTAGCATAACCTTATTTTGTGTTAACAGAGCAACTAACAATCACCAAATTGACTTTTCTGTGTTTAAGAAATTCTAAATAAGTTTTTACTATTAAATTGAAGAGAGTTTCATTTCTAGACCATTAAAAATACACAAAAATTTTCGTTTTGAGGAACAAATACATCACTGGTGATTTATTCAGTACCTAACTAAAACTGCTAGACATTTCACTGATTACAATACATTAACAGACTAATTCAAAATTCAATTATATACTTGAAGGAAAATATAATAAAATGATGAAAGGAAAGAAAGCAATGGTTTATAATTTTACTTACTTTACAGCATTTACTCTGACTCCTTTAGAAGCCAATTCTATTTTTTAAAAAAAAGCAACATTTTATGTGATGATAATCATATTAAAACAGAAAAAAAATAATTATTAATAAAATATCAGAATTAAAGTTATTATTTAATCTTAATCTTAAAAAATCTTTATCAGGCTGGAAGAAAATATATACAACACAACTCTGAAAAGAACCATAAAAATATTAAAATCTGTTGATGCAGATATTTTAAGGTTCCTTTGAGAGTTGTGTCATACATTCTTAATCTTTTCAATTTTTTTTTTTGATAATTAAAAAGAAGCATATATTTATATTGTTTAAAATGTACATTTGTCATTTACAATTAAATATCTAATTTTCTATGTTTTAACAATAGTATTATTCTGAACATCTTTCAAATCTTTTCTACCATTAAAAGTTATCATTAACTTCTTGGTTTAAGGAAGTTCTTGTATTTAATAATGAATACAACTTTTTGACACCCTCCTCTCTTCTTTGAATCTTTCTCGGAGAGATTTAAAATGTCAAAATAATAAAACATTATTTTGACCATTTCGACTTTTTAAGTGTTTGAAAAAGATCTAAAATTTTTAACTCCTTAAGGACATATCCCGAGTTAAAGGATAAAGGAGTTAAAGACGATTGTAACCTCTTTGCTCTTATGCATGCCATCTCCGGCAGACAGCATTAAAAATTTAATTTTTCCAAAAATTCTCAGCAACAGAAGTAGATAAAATTTTGCATTAGAATACAATACTGTTTAATTCTAAAGAATTTTAAAAACTGAATACATTAGTTTGCTATTAGTTTTTAAAATTGTAGAAAATAAACCAATTTGATTTTCAAAATTATGAGCCCTACATTAAGAAATAAACAGGATTTTAATGCAAAAACTATTTGGTTCTATCTACTTCCACTTTCAACAATTTTTTGTAAAAAGATTTTCTCATAGAAAAAGCATTAAATTTTGAATGCCATCTGCTAGAAATGGCATTCACAACCAAAGATGTTATAATTAGCCTTAGCTATGAATTTAACTTACAAGTGTAACCAAAAAAATGCATATTTTGTTGTATTTATGGTATAAATTACATATTATTAATATTGAACTTAATTAATTAGTAAAATTTTCCTTTAAATTTTACTATAAACACATTTCCTCCTAATTAATTATTTATATGCAGTTTAAATTTATTTAATACACTTATTATTTATAAGTCATGTCAATATATATTACAGATACACTCAGAAAATTTATAAAAACTTCCAAAAAAAGATTAATAAATTGAAAATGACTTTACATCATTCTTTCTATGCAACTCGGAAAATAAGTCTCATGGCAAAGTTGACCATTTTTTTGATGCTTCTCGTCTGCCTCGATTAGTAAACTGCTATAAAATTCCCCCGGTGATGATACAATTAAAAAAAATATAAACTTGATATTTTATCAAAAACATAAATAAGTTACGCAAAGATAATAGCATTGCAGCGTGTCATCAATATCATTATTCAATAGAATTTGATCCTAGTCAGATAGGATAATCATTCAAATTTATTTTGTAACATCACCTTAAACTGCCTTTACAATAACAAATCAATCATGCTTAATCTTGTTGCAATCAAAATTACAGAAGATATCTAATGCAACGAAACTACAAAATAAAAATTTATCTTAATGCCGAAACATTATACAGTTTCAAGTGTCATCTAAGTCAAACAATTTTAATATTCACAAATATACAGTAATGTTGCAAAATTTGTAAATATTTTGAATACTTACCGATAGCCGTGCATCGAGTAAACTGATCGATGGCACTTTTTGACATGCAGTATGCCAAAACTCCAGGAAACTGAAAGAAATTTTAATACTTCAAAAGACAATTAAAATAATAATTTCTTTTAGCTTTTTTTTAGATTAATCTTTTACCGATCTCAAGCCATTAACGCTCGACACGTTTACTATGCAACCTTTGCTGTTTATTAAAAATGGTGTTGCTAACATTGTCAAGTGATAAATTGATCTGTAAATATAAATTCAAGTAATTAATTAACAAATACAAGAAATGATGAGATTTGACACTGTATGAGATGTCTCATACAGTGCCATCTGCCTATTTTTAAAAAGTTTTATTTTATTAATTTGCTCCACATTGTTTTAAATTATATGTTCTTTCATCTTGCCATCAATTATTCTTTCTTAAATTTATAGTAATTTAAACAATACATAAAAAAACTAATATTCATTACATAAACAATTATTAAAAATTGCAACATGGATGTGAAAAGCATCACAAAACAATATAAATCAACATCAGTGTCCAACTGCCAAATTCAAAAGCAGTTCAAAGGACAGTTTGACCCTAATGTTGATACTTATACTAGGAGCCTGGGTTGAACCCTCCTGACAGTTCTACCTAGTATTATGTATCCCTTTAAAATATATTTAATTTTGTTTAATTTCATGCAACCTTATCAGAATAAATTAATGTAACTCACTGGTCTGAAGTTGCTAATGAACTGTATGCCAAATTTTGCATTTATACATGCAAAAATCCAAATTTTAAACCAATTTAGTTATTAGATACTTCTACATAATGTTATATAAGTCAATTTATTTTGTGCAAAAAAAGTGCCTTAATGTAAAGTAATTTGACATAAGATGTAAAGGCATAACCAAGTATGATTTAAGATTGTGTTGTACAGCGAATATTGATTGCAATGAAGCAGTTCAAGTTTTGACAAATATGCTGCCATACAAACGTGTACAGGGGTTGGACAAAATACCAACAAAAGATCACTTTTCATTTATTAATAAGGGGTACAACCCCCTTTTGCAGATAATACAGCTGAAATACATTGAGGAATAGACAAATATAATTCACAAACAACATTAATGTCAATTTTGACCATTCTTCAACTAATACTGATGCTAACTGTTTGATTGAAGTAGGTGGCAGAAATCTGCTCCTAACCTTTTTCTCAAGAGGCTCAATAATAATCAAGTCTGGTGATTAAGGTGGTCAAGGTATATGCTTAAATTTAGTTTCGTGATCCTCAAATCAAGATCAAACACATCCAGCAGTGTGAGTAGAAGCATTGTTGTCCTGAAAGATTGCATCACAAATCATACAACTTCCACAATGCTTGACAGTGGGTTTCACATGAGGCTTCACCTGGTGATGTACAGACAAACATGACCAGAATTGGAAAACACAGTTGAATTCATTGGACCATTTCACATGTTTCCAAGTCTCTAGTTTTGTACTCTTTGAACCACTGGACATGCTGTTTGATGTTTCATAATATCAACAAATGTTTAGCTTTTGCAGCCCCTACCATTAATAATAATAAAATCTTTACACAGTGCATGTTGGATGGTTTTCTCCGATACTGATACCCTTGCACTTGCAGCCAAATCTGCAGTAAATTGCACTGTCCCTCGCATCCAGATTTGACTTTTGACCACAGCTGCTTCTGTTAGCAGATGTTTGCCTGTCTTTGCATACTGAAATATGATCAAAGAAACAGTAGATTTCATTACACCCATCAACTCAACATCTCAAGTCAGAGAAGCCCCTAATAGGCATACACCAACAATCATTCCCATTTGGAAATCTTTTAGGCCTAACATAATCATGCTTTAAAACAGTCAAATAGATTTTTCAACAGCCTAGCCTATATCACTGTTGTTAGAGAAGTTTATCAACAGTGATATAAGCTAGACAAATGATGAAAACAGGGTGGTACCTGTAATTGCACATTTCAGGAAGAGTTCAATTTGATTGTTCAAAACAAAGGGTGTTCAAATTATTTTGTCCAACCCCTTATATTAAAAAGTGATCAAATGCTGTAAAGAAATATAAATAGTATTTCACCAACCTAACATTAATGTTAAACATCCTGTCGTACTGTTCCAATGAGGTGTTTTCAATTGTACCAAACTCTATTATGCCAGCATTATTAACCTGTAATAAAATATACAGTTTCATTGATTAAATACAAAATTTGCCTTGATTAGGCAAGACTGTAGCAAAGAAATTATTAAATTTTTAATTACAGAAATTTCTTTGCAGCAATAAAAAGACCAACAAAAAGTAGGAAGATAATTTAAGGTTTTAGGAATGAAATTTAATAATTCCAAATTGCTATTTATTGATAGAATAATTAAGATTATACTTCTATCTAGCCTTAATTTTAAACAAAATCATTATGCAATTCTATTAAAGAATTTAACTGTAGAATCATGCATTATATAAGATCTGTTGATAGTATTTCAGAAATTTCACATATTGTCATCTTTGCTTCTCGTCGAGAGAATTAGTAGACATTTTGTATTAGTTTCTTTGTTCTTAATAATATTTACAGATCTCTGATTATAATACTTAATTTAAATAATACACTATATTGTTTGATTAAATTTTTGTTTGTTGTCAAATATCTGTATTATCATAAACAGAGATAGAAATTCAAAAATTTCTTAATTACTTGCAGCAGAGAAAATTTATAATAGAAAAGATGCTTTAAATATCTGAGCAAGAGTGCAAATTCTCTTCAATCTCAGAAAGAAGTTATATAAAAATATATAATAGTTATTTAATATACAGTAGAGCGTCAATTTTCCGAATCAATTGGGGACTGGGGTTGTCCGGATAACTGATTTATGTACGAAAAAATAGTTTAACGTATCCGATGTCGAAATTTTTTTCCGTTGCGTGTCGCTTTGCATTGAATTTTCGTCGATGTTAAGCCTAACAAAGACTATTGTATTGTTAAAAATTATTTTTTTAAATTTTGTACAAACAAAATAAATATATTGAAAAATATAAAAATAATAAAAAATTATACTTCAGATGTTAATTTAGTATCAAAAACGTAAAATATTTGAGTAGCCCAAGACATAGCCAAAGATTGAAGCGCCACAGCACTGGCGAAAATTTAAATTTGCCGACTGGAATTTTTTCGGATGATTGACTTTCGGAAAATCGACGCTCTACTGTATTTGAATTATTTGGATATTGTGATATTAATCAAAGTTACGACGACATAATTTATATATGATGGCATAAATCATTGGAATCGTATCTGAATGCATCATCTCTGGCACCATAGAGTATAAGCCATTATGTGACAAAGGACAATAAACTAAATATTTATCAATTTATTGCTAATATTTTTGAAGGATAACCAAACTGAAACTTACCAATATGTCTAATTTTCCAAATTGTTTAATGGTTTCATCAACCAACCTCTTTACATCAGTTTCTTTTGTTAAGTCTCCAACAACCATAAGAGGCTACAAAACAAGAGATTCAACTAAAAATTCAATTTAATAAAAATACAGTATTGAAAAATTGAAATTTACTAACTTTGTACTTTGAGCTCGAGACTTCCTCACACTTTTTAGAAACGCTTTCTAAATTTTCTTTATTTCTTCCCGTTAAAGACAACTGGACACCAAGTTTTGAGAAAAGAACGGCCGTGGCCGCACCGATTCCCGAACTTGCACCTATATATTTTTGACATTGTTATATTATTTTCTGTTATTTAAATACCAATGCTATGTAATTACGAACATTGATACTCTGTACAATTTAACATGCTCGATTCTTTGCTAACGTTTCTTACCTGTTATCAAAGCTACTTTTTCGGATAAGTTGGCTAAGACCTGAGATGCCATGTTGTCGTTCACTTATTGTACAGCCTTATCTGTAAGTAATTAAACATTATAAAATCCATCTCCATTTCATAATTATCTTTCAAAAACAGACATGATATGACAGCACCAATTAAGGCAAATATAAAAACTGCTTTAAAAAAATTCTAGAAGCAATATCATTTTTAAGTCAGAGCATTAAAACAAATTTATTGGAGAAAGATGATTTGCAAAAAGCAGTTTGATAACACTGTAATTAATTGAACTAATACTAAGATGTCAAGATCAAATTTTTTGTGTAAATTTATATACTGATACATATTAACAGTCATTAAATTTCATAATTTTGTATGAATTTGTGCTTAGTATATTCCTCTCATTGGAAGAGAGGAAATTTAATTATTCACTTGTATAAAGAAAGGAGAATGAACTTTTTGCAACTACCTTTATGACTATGAAAACTTTTTAAAACTGTATATTTACAAAAAATTGAATCAGTAAATCACTTTATTTAAAAAAAAAAAACATATTTTTATTTATTTTAGTACAAATTTTACAAGTACAGTGAAAAAATTAATTGTAAAATATTTTCACAGGTAAAAATAAAAATATTTTGTTTACAAATTAAAAAATATAATTATAAAATGCCAGGATTACATTACATTATGTTTACATTACAAATTAAATGCATAGAAGTATCACAAAGTGTCTTATTTTTTAATCTTAATGTCCTTTTCGCAACTTCGGCAATTAACTGTCCTTACGGCCGAGTCTACCTTTCTTTTTAGGCTACTATTCCGCCTCAATACTTAAAATACAGTTAAAAATATTCCCAAGTTTTTGGCACAATCATTAAATTTAGTTTACAAATTAAAGGTTAAAAAGAAGATACTTTGTGATACTTCTATGCATTTAATTTGTAATGTAAGCATATCGTCCTGGCATTTTATAATTCTATTTTTTTAATTCTATGCATTTAATTTGTAAAGATATTTTGTTTTGACTTAGATGATCTCTTTTTGCTAATCAGAAACTACACCAGTATAATAGACCTTATTAATAAACAAGGTCCTAGTAGACAGCATATACACAGGAATTAAAACTCTCACATTTCAAGTAAGCAAATTACAACAGCTCTAAATGGCGATTCATTCGCCAGTAGAAAATTAGAAAAAGTTTCCACTCTTTCAGACAAAAGAGAAAATAAAAATTTTTACGTTTAAAAGTACCATCGAGTCATAGTGACCCGACGTGAGTCTGTTAGGACGTTGAATTTCAGAGATCCAACGATCGGCCTTTCTAAATTTCTTGGATTACGAACTTCCTTCTAGAAAATTAAAGCGAATAATAGAAAATGTTATCAGTCAAAACATCTCTCCAGCATTAGGCAAAAATTCCTTGTCAACTTAAAAATTCAACAAAGAAAAAATAAAATATCATTGACTTTGTTAAAAATTTTATATAATAATAGTTTGGATTCTCAAACAAATAAACTTTTTTTTAAAATTTAGTTAATTATTTATATTTTTCATATCTTAGCATTTACAGCAATCACAAGCTACCCACAACTCTCGAGGTCCTAATTTGCAACCCCAGGCCTTGTCAACATCAAGTTATTTTCCCATTTCCTGTCTTGGACGTCCCACTACGTACCCTAATTAAACTGATATTTGTGTTGAAAACATTCAAACAGAACTTGACCAGTGAAAAGATTAGAATAAACTATATATATATTACTAGTTTGCATATATTATTTAAGAAGTTTTTACCAATATATTTGATAACCTCCAATACTTTTTATTGGAGGTTATCAAATATATTGGTAAAAGCACGCATATCAGAAAAAAATGCTGTTTATTGACACATCCACTGGTTGTAATTTCAACATCCGTAATGCACAAATTATAAAACTTGATGTGGAAAATGCAATTTTAACAAAACTCCCAGACACTTCCGATCACGTGCCAATATAACGAACAATGACTTTGCCATAGGTCACGTGTAGATCAAGTTGCGTGTAAGAAGAGTTTAAGACGTATTAGATTCACTAAGATATCCGTTAATAATTACTGACAAAAAATGTTATTAAAATAGAAACTAGAGAAACAAACAGGCACGTAAACGTAATTGACAGTTTACCTAAACAGTATTAAAGAGACCCTACGTCGAAAAACATGTGATATAACTACATATGCGCCACCTGATATTAAAGACATTCAATTATGCAAAAAAAAAAAAAAATCCTTCAAGATGAAAATAAGCAAAAAGTTTTTGAATTTTATTTTATTATAACTTAATTATTATTTTATTTTTTAAATGGCATAATTAAAACCGAAAGCCAAAAATAAATCTTAGAAATCAGAATAAATGGCTTGATGCGTTGAAAACTGTTTGCTTTTTTAAAAAGTCCCTTAAAATTAACAAAAATTATATTTATTTATATACTAAATTATTTACCAGTATATTATAATTTTTATTAAAATTAAGTATATATGTTTTTTAAATCCCAAAATAAAGAAAAAATATTTATAAATCAAAGTTGAGAATATTTTTTGCCGCCAGATGGCCACGATTTAACATAATCGTCACATGGTGGGTTCATTTTCTAGTAAGCGGCTGGCTTTAACATCGAAAAAATGACTTTTAATTTATTAGGAAGAGGATGTTTTCGTTTAACGAACTTCTACGCGCACCGTTGCACGAGCTTGTGCCTGCAATCCGTCGCATCGAATAAATTACATCGCGGGAAATCCTGCGATCGATCCAAATTACCGAATGGGCAGAGAACTTTTTGCGAAAGTGCTCCTAAATTGAAGAAAAGTAGGTAAGATTATGATTGAATCACGAATTTTTGACTTTCTGACTCTCAATTTATGCTCTAGAGTTAAATTAACTAATGCTTATAAAAATAAAAGAAAGGTTAATCTTTACCTACGTGCATCGTCATGGCGGCTCTTTCCTTTCTTCTGTTTGCTGGAATCAGGGAACAGTGGGGATGCACGTTCTAACCTAGTCTAACTTATACCAATTTATTAGAATAAGTCAAGCTAGGTTAACCGAAAGGAATTCATTCACCTCTCGTTACATAACAGGAAAAGAAAAAAAATGATGATTATCCGGTTAAACAATGTACTGGAAGTGCTACATTAAACGAAAGTTCTTTAATATTCTCACTTACTCTTATTATAAAATTGAACAAAATATTATTAATATATACTTTAATGTATACATTTATCGCCAGGATAATTAATGGGGCGTGACAATTTCTCTACTTATTGCCAGGATTGATTTAATTATCACACTACTTGGAAGTTTCGGGATGGTGCATTAAAATCCCTAAAGTGATGTGGGATGTGAAGGAAATTACTATTCTGCACTCACAAAATAGAAGTGTTTTTTTTAGTTAATTTTTAATTTTTTTATTTAAAACTGTAACAGATACTGTGTTTATCGTATCTGCATTGATTGTTGTGTTTAATCTGGGATGATATGTGGCATTGTGAAGGAACTGGGTTATCGGGTTAATCGTGTTGATAAAATATTTTATTTTTCAGGTAACTAGCAGCTTGAACGTCAGCTTATGTTGCTTATGCACTGATTACCCGAATGCCGAAATGTGGGCCGTGAGTTGGACCGCCGCCTACTTGTTTGCCGTTTCTTTCTTCAGTGCAATCACTACTACTCTCCACTTGGTAACGGCTATCCTTCGTCCGGGTCCGTTACCGGAGCCATTTAAGTATTCCTATGTGAGTCAATACGTTTTATATTTTGTTTTCTATCAACTTTAAATATCTCTTTCTTACAGGGAGTACTTTATAACTTGATGGCAGGTACTTTGAACGCTTTGTTAGGAGCTGTTGCGGCTACCTTTGATGGACGACGATTTGCTCCCGATCTTCCAGCCTATGCCGCAGCTGGAGTAGGTTGTCCTTTATATTTTCTCGACTAGTTAACAGCATTAAAACAATTCTCTTTGTTAACAGACAGTAGGTTTGGCTAGTGGAATTTTATATGTGGCAAGTGGAGTGATGCTCTTCTCGAGAAGTGGCTCGTCTCACCGTTCCCGTCATTAAACATTTAGAAATTATGTCGAGATTTATTATTTTCTGATGTTTTCCGAATTCCTAATTGTAGAATGGTGTCTTAACTCTTTCTTTTAGTCGATGGAATTTTTCAGTGCATGAAACTGATGAAATGTGAAATAAATTCTGTTTTTATTATATAGATAAAGCATAAACTATTATTCGAATGAATAAACTCATGTATTTTCATGTCTTTAAAATAAATTATTATAATAAATGATTCGTCCATTATTCATATTTAGCTATTTCATAAAATTTTATTATAATTTGATGGAGGAAAAACTCTTTATGTATTATAGCTTAGAGCCACAGGTAATGGGTCAGATATAGATCTGACCCTATTATAGCTTTCTCGTTAGGCTAAATATTACACTAGATTTAATTTCAATTTTGTGCAGTAAGAATCNTTTTTTTTTTTTTTTTTTGTTCTTGAGTTAGAAGTTTTATCGATTAACTAGTAATGTTATCTTTTGCATTATATGTTTTACGTATTTCATTTTTTTAAATTAAAAAAAGTACCTATTATAATTTATTGTTTCCTAATTTTTAGAAGTCCTTGAATAATAGATGAAGCTACTATTCAAGGTTGGTTATTATTAGAATAAAACCAGTAATGTAAATGTTAAAAAAAATCTAAGAAATCTACTGAAGTTGGAAAAGATCATGATAGTTTCACTATATTGAAGATTAATAAATTGTAAAAATTTAATTATGAAAATTGTTATGCAAGTTTGTCCTCTTATGAGGTGCATAACTTTCATTTTATGTCTTGAAACATTTATTTTTAAATATACAGTCAGACTTGAGTTTTAGCAATCCTTCATTTAGTAACTTGCCATGATATGACAACCAAAGAGAAGGTCCAAGCTCTTGACAGTTCTCCCATAAGAATGATATTATTGACACAATGTCTCTATACATGATTGGAATCTCATCAGTGTACCTTTCAGAATATTGAATCAACAAGTTTAGAAGTAAAATCAGCTGCTCTTGGTGTAAATATGTCTCAACAGACTTGTGAGGTATAAGTTATATACTGTGAGTTCAGAGTTATTTCCAACTTAAGAGAAGAAAATGTTTTGAAATAACATACTATAGCATTGTTAATTATTTTAAGTCAAAGTAATTAACAAATCACATCATATTAAAGCAGTTTTTTGAAAAACAAATTTTTTTGAAGAACTTTTAAAATATAGTATAATATAAACTTCTACGTTCAAAGAACACTGGGATGAAATCAACGTGTACTGTACCTTGAACCTGTTACCGATGTGTGTGATATGATGGATAAATATCGCAAACATTTTTGAACATTAATAGTTCTTCCTCAGGCAATAGAAAAAAGAAACAACAGAATGCAGAACAAAATAGAACATGAATATTTAAAATAGAATCGAATCCACATCTCATGTAAAATTGTTGGATTGGACATGTGCATTCCATGTGGGTAGTCGGCAATTAAAGATCGGTGTCCGCGAGGGCCTGCCATGCAATGGACAAATTCAGTTGTTCTTTGTAATTTATGCATGTGGTGTTGTGGCTAGATTTATAAATGGAAATTGCCTCCAACCACCTCAGGTGCTTGGGGTGGGGTGGGGTGAGGTGATCCTCGCTTGGTTGAAGGCCACCTCGATGTCGGGGTTAGACGAGCTGTGTGCACTAAGATGGTCTTTTTAATAAGTCTGTTATGGGTTTGGCCAAGCCCTCAATGGGGTCATCAGGGTGAGGAACAAGGTCTAACGTATCTGGAGGAATTGCCCAAAAAGTTCTGGGGTTATTCATCTTGTTCGAATTCGGTTCAGGATGTCAGCCTATCGTTTGGAGCCCAGAATGATGCTGCTGTCCTGCCATCCAGCTGTCAACTTTGAGCTACCCAAGAAACAAGTTTTGGCAACTGTTTACTTCAAACATCTAACTTTCTGTGGCTCCATTTACATGCTGGTTTTGTGGAACTAATTATTTGCATAAGTGGAGGAATTACTGTATTTTAAAAATATAATTTTAAAGGATTTTAGTTCTTTTTAAGTTTTGGACTGTTTTTCTTATGCAAGCAGAAAATTGTGTAATGTAATTGGCATCATCCTGCAAAAGTTAGAAAATAGTTCATATAATATCACACTGGTTCCTAACAAATCAACAGAAAGCAAATCTGCTGTACTGATTTCAATTCACAAAATATAAGTACTGTTTATTTCTAAATACGTATAACAACATATACAGTGGGTGATTGGTTAACGAACATAATCCATTCCAAGACTTTGTTTGCTATCCGAATTGTTCGTTAACTGATTATCAATTTACCATAGGTTTTAATGAGAATTTAATTAATTTGTTCCAGACCCCCCAAAAATAAAAAATATATACTTTCTTACTACGTTTATTTTATGTAATAATAAAAATACATCCATACACAGTCTTGTGTTTTTATTAGTCATGTTTTTTTCGTTTGAAAGGGTTAAAGAATCTGTCTAATGTCAATTGCTTTTCTCTCTTCAGGATTTTTCATAAGTAATTGCAATTGTAGAAATCCCAAGCCTCAACCTGGTTTGGATGCCATTCTAAGACTGTTGTTCTGACATCCTCTCACTTCTTCAAAGGATCTTTAATAACAGATATCGGCATTAATCCTCTTTTTTAGAAGAAAAAATATCTCACCAAGTTTCTTGGCGTTCTTCTGTCATCAGATCCGTTTCAGGTTCGATTATGAACTCTTCGATGTTCTTTATTTCTCAGATGTGATCTTTGTTACTCCTTTAGCTGCTTGAGTCTTCTTGATTATACAGTATTTTTCTTAAATAAGATTGAACTGCGACCTACTGTAGACCTGTTCACGCCATACTGCCCAGCAACATTTGGCATCTTCTGCCCACTCTCTACCTTTGCTATTATACTTTCACCTTTCCAAAAGAAAAACAGACGCAAAACTTAATGAGTGCCTACCCGACAGTCTCGTGAATACATAAAAGAATTGTTTTGTCAGAAAAATAAACTGCTAGAATTACAAGGGAGAGTTTTAAAGTTCGGAGGAATTTGATCGGTATATACCGGCTTGAGCGTCGATGTCGATGTCTCCCACACACTTCGAAAAGTTTCAAATTGTTGTCCGAAGACAAGGGAAGGGAAGACCAATCGGTATTCATTATTTTACATTGCTTTTTGTGTTTGTTCTGTGGGGTGTTTGTTATCCGATCATGTGTTCGTTGTCCGAACATAAAAATCTTTCGCGAAAGTGTTTGTTATCCGATCTGTTCATTAACTGATCACCCACTGTATTATTAGCAGATGAGCCTGGCGTTGCTTGGGCAAAAAGTAACGATAGCAAAGATTAAAATAATTAGATTATAGCCAATCTTATTCGTTTTTCACCTGGTTCAAGAATTAGGTTCCCCCGACCCATCTTTGATATGTGTGATGCTCTGATCCAAGGAAAGCCCAGAGACCCCCTTAAGGAATTTGTAATGGAGGGGTAATGTTCATAAATTTCTTCAATTAGCTTTCTCTGCTAAACATATTGTTGTTTGATAAATTTTATTAAATATATCTTTTGATTGTTTACTGTTTATAATAATTCTATTCAATTTTGCATATTTTTGAGGTCTTGAATGTTAGGAGGCTCCCAATGTCTAGAGGTCCTGGGCCCAGACCTGGGCACACTTAAAGATGGGCCTGGGTCCCACCACTCTTCCAAGACTAGTTAGAGAATTTTTAGATGGGTCTAAACATATATTTGATTTTCCACAAAATTGCAAAAAATTGCATCTAAAATAGTATAGTAGAAGCAGAGTTCTTCAGGTAATCCTTACTCTGTCCCCCACAGAGGGGAACTTTGAAATAGCCCTTAGTGTACATTCTTATGATGTACTCTGTGTACCAAATTTCAACTGTCAACTCCTAACCGTTTGGGCTCTGCACTCATTATCATCATCATCATCAACCCATCTCAATTATATTATAAGATTAAAAAGTAAATTTTTTTTTGGGAAGGTGAATGATTAAATGGATTAAAAATTTTGAATCGGCCTTCTGTATCATCTTTATTACAATTTGTTTCATTATTTGTATAATTGAATTGGTCGGCAAAAATATTTTTGTATTTCCTGTTTGTAATTTGAATTGTGAACCTATTTTTCATTGCTCAAATGATAATAAGCATGATATTTTGAAATAAAAATTATTTAAGATTTGTCAAAATGAAATAAATTTGATCCTTTTGATTGCAGAATTTTGTGTATAATAAGTGAAGTTTTGCAACTTAAAATTTAGATAAGTTTGTATTGACAGATATAAACATTCAAATAACCCAATTCTTGATTATACCAAATGATCTGGCAGATTGTATCGGGCCATATTACAGCTACGTTTAATAATTGGACATTTAATCCAGATAGCATCGTTGGCATTATGTTCACACAATAAGCTGGAATTGCGGATTTGAATTTCACTCCGGGCCGATTCTTTTCTTCCAGAACTTATTAAATTTTATTTATAATTTCTAAATTAAATATTAATTATTATGAGACAATCACTCAATCGCCTATCTCTAAGCAAAATTACAGTATATCTAATTATGAATGTTGGTTTGTATTGGTTTATCATGTTTTGTTATGATCAGAATTTTTTATTTTTTATGTAATATATTTTGTTTTAATTATTGGCCATCATATTGTTTTCCAACATAGCAGTACATAAGAAATAATTTCACTATAAATATTGTTAATTTAATCTGAATAAGGTTAATAGCTCACATGTTCTGTTCTTTTTTAAATTATAACATATAAGAATGCATTATTTTTTTTATATTATTAAAATAAGAAATACAAAATCAATTTTGTAAGAACTGTTCTTAGATTTGAAATTTTAAAGAATTTGGATGTAATTTACCATATATCATTATAACAATTACAAACACTAAAATAAATACTAATGAGAATAAACTTCTTAGTCAAAGTAAGACAAACAGAATAAATATATTGTACAAATATTTGCTTGCTGTTTCTCTACAACATATTTGTTTGCTGTTTTTTCTTCTGTTTTATCTCTACAACATATCTATAAAGATGCTGTTTGGTGGAAGTCAAACTTTATTTCTGTTTTGACACTCAAAAATATTATTTATTTCATTTTTATCATCTACTTCAGTTAAGTAGTTTATTCTTCTTAATATACTATAATTTATTGGTTTACAATTTATAGTTGTGGAAATTTGAATCCATTGAATTTAGTCTAGTTTATATCAATACATTTCCACTAGACATCAAACTATAGACTAGGATATGAATGCTTTTATATCATGGATATTTAAATATAATGTATACCTAATCTCTCTCTCAATTAAACTAATGTTTAATGGTATTGCTTCCATCTTATCAGGTTTGTGATATGAATTCTTATCTAGTAATATAACTCCAAAGTTAAACAATAAATTATTTCAAGTTACCACCAATGCCACACTTCACTTTTAAGGATCTTTATTGAATACCTCTGCTTTGCAGGATACTACAGAGTTAGAGTAAAAAATTACAAAATATATGGACACAAGAAATAATAAGAGCTTACAATGCAATACGCGAACGTTATATGAAAGTAATGCATTACAGCTTAGGAATGAAAATTTAATACCACATATGTGCATTACAGTAGAGAAATTATAGAGAGTAATGCAATTAACAATTATTGATATGAGGTTACATAAAAATAAAATACAAGTAATTATATAATACTTACATAATTACAAATGATTAATTGACTAAAACATTTTATATTCTTGAGTGATTATATATACAAGAGAGTACATAGAGCTTTTTTTATACCAGAGATGTGCAGATAAGTTATATGCCACCAATTTCCCATCTGACAGAATTATTTTTTAATTAGGGACCTTAAGCTGTTGAAAAGTTCCTTATTTTTAATGTTCTAAATGTGCACAATTTGAAGTTTGAGGCATTTCCACTCCAGATACAGACATTCAAAGATGTAATGCAGTGGGCCTTTCGGCACTCCACACAGCTTGCAGTCTTCCTCCTGGATGTGGAAGCGAGCAAGATAGCTGGAGAAGCAGCCATGTCCCTTGATGATTTTCACAATAAGATGCATTATATATCTTATTGTGAAAATCCAGATAATCCAGAAGTCACCAGATAAACTTGACTTTGTAATTTTCTGGCATATTGCATGTAAATACTTTGTTAATATTCAGCATTTAAAAATATAATTTATATAAAAAGTTCAGTTAGTTTCTTCCTCAGAAAAAACTAACTGAATTTAATAAATAAATAAGTAATNATTAACATATTGCTGGAATTTTAGTGCCATCTATTGTGTATTGAGTTTAATGTTCTTTAAACTTTGTAGTTTCACAAAAAACGACAGAACTTTTTTGGTTACCTAATATTTTGATTTCCTGACAAGTCAATGAAGAGGTAAAGACACACAATTAAAAAAAGCAAGAGATTTAAAATTGGATAAAGTAGAATGAGTTATTGCCAATACTTCTCTCACATTTAGTGATCTCACTTACTTTAAAAACAAAGAATACTTTAGAGCAGTTCTGCATTTTATAAAATAGGAGAGAGAGCTACTAAACAATCCAAATTATGAATATCTATACTGAAAGATCTATTAGATGAAAAAGGCTATTTATCATCAAAAAAGAAATTTTTTTGAAAATGTGCACTATTTAATTTTTATTCATTAGTAAAGAGAAACCAATCAAAAATGAATACTTAACATATGCATAAGATATCTAATCAAAATTTACATTAATGCAGAAATGATAATTTTTGAAAATAAGTTGAGTTATGAGTAATATGGCTATAATAAATCTCAAAAAATAAAAACTCCATTTACATGAATTCATATAGTTTGCTTTTTAATCTGATAATGCACTTTTTAATAAATAAATAAGTAATTACCTAAAACCAGCAATAATTCTCTTTAAAACGAACGTTATCTTTTGTTTTTAATGGTCATCATCAGGTTTCCATGCATTATAATGCTTGTAAGAGACCACCCATTCCAAAAATTTAAAAATTGCACATCTTGAAGATATGTGCATGCTCAATTTACTTATTTTTACAATTAACTGAATTTACTTTCTTTTATAACAAACAGGATAAATCAAAAAGGAAAAAGTAAGTTTTTTCCTGTAGATAAGTTGAAATACTAGTACTTATGAAACTATGCCGGTAATTGTTGTGCAACTTGAACACCAACTATATAGTATGTTCACTCGGACACAAGGAAAATCTCATCATGAATTTTTATTTAGTTGATACGTGTACTTAATGTTTGTACATGTTTTGGGCTATTCATGCCCCTCCTCAGTCAACTAAAACACAAATACATACTGGTTACAAATTACAATATATAAATAAAAGGTTATGCTGTATAAAATATACCTTCATAAGTTGAATTAGTTAAAGATTTATATCTAAAAATTGATAAATTGTTAGCCTTATTATATGAAATACAACATCAAGCATGTAATACTTTGTCGTCAAAGTATTTAAAAATTAATATGGTAGAATAATGCTGTAAGACTGGTGAAAAAATACAGTAAGTATCTTGCATATCATTTATCATCATCAGATGAATGAAGAAAGTAGCCTTCATTTTCAGAAAATCATAATTATTGTCAGGTTTTCTAGAAAGGATCAAATACACTAATCTGTTCTAAAAATATGAGATCAGACCAATAAATGTTAGATTTGTAAGGAAAAAACAGAAAAATAGTAAAATAATGAATTTTAAAGGCAATTTATGCTTTCTAAGTAGAAACTTGTTTTTTGTGTTAAGGTTAAGAATAATTATTGAAGTTTATCCTCCAAATTAATGATAGGCTATTTATAAGTGAAGAAATAATCTTTTCCTTGAACAATTTGTTTTGTAATTTGCTTGTTTTTATAGTGTTTTGACTCATAATTTGTTAAAGGTATATTCTGCAGAGCATTACACTAGGTATGTTTTCCCATAGAACTACTCTTGGGTTTAATACCTAAATGTCTACAAACATCTCAAAGCCCAATGTTTTTAATAATAAGCCAAATGATTGCCATACTGAATTGGGCTACTTTACTGCTACTACAGGTATTAATAATTAAATTCTAAATAATTGGTACTAGAGATAAATTGAGATGATGTCTATCACCTAACTATAATTAAATTTAATATTTACTGAATAATTTAGAATAATCTAGAAGAAAAGAATGATCTTGGAGCATGACTTCAACCAGCAACTCTTGCTTACTGTGCAAATGCATTGCCCGTTACACTACCCAGATCTCTGTCTGACCCTTTGCTTCCAAACACATTTGTCTGGAAATAGTCCCAGTCAGCAATGTAAGTAACCATGGATGGTTATATCTAAAATTAAGTGTCTGGAAGGTAAGGGTTAAGATGTAGATCTGGGTAGTGTAACTGGCAACACAATCTGCACAGTAAGCAGCACTTGTGGGTTTGAGTTCTGGGCCGATTCTTTTCTTTCAGAATATTCTAAATTATTTAGTAAATGTTAATTTAATTATAATTATTAACTTTAATAAGACATGGTATCTAAGCCTACCTCTAGTGTCAAATTATGTAGAATTTAATTATTAACAATAGCTGTAGAGTAGCCTGATTCAGTATGGCAATTGTTTGGCTTAATATGTACTGTACATTCTTTGATATTTAAGTATCTCTCGATACACCTCTTGGCTGAATTTTATATAGAAAAAGTTTTTTCAAAAACTCAATATGGTATCTTTAACAAAACTGAGTATGCTGAACATAGTTTATAATCCAGACAACTTATAATATGCAAAATTGAGACTGTATTCAATCTGTAGCAGAGCACAAAATGGATAAAGTTGGAGAAACACTATGTACTGTTTCACATATACCAAAGAAGACTGTCTAGCATCAGCAGAGATGTAGCCATGTGGGGTGGCATGTAGCACTAATTCCCACACCTATGATTTGTTGTCTCTTACTCTGAGGTGTTATAGCTTGAGTGACTGCAACTATGCAACTTCTGATGTTGGAACTTAGAAGTTTCTTGGAATGGCTGCAATCTAAGATCTCTAATAAGTGTTCCCGTATCAGATAAATGTCTGATATGTGCATTTTTAGTGCTTTTTATTTTGATAACTTTACAGATGTAAGAATTCCATTAAATTGAAGAACAGTAATGGTAGTATCTTAGAAATTTTCAGAATAATAAGGAAGAATTTTATTAATAAAATATTCAAACATACAAAACATATACAATGGCAACTGGTCATTCAAACAGATTTTTTTATAGCATACTAGCTTACCCGTCGCACATTGCTGCGATCTCAGAAGAAACAAAATTCAAGCAAACTCGTTATGATAAAATTAAATTTACATTTTATCATTTTTATTGAAACTTATTATTATTATTATTATTGTTGTGTTTAGTGGGTTATACTCGGTACACACCGGTGGCTGTGTACTATGCCGGACCAGAGTCAAGGCATAGCAACCAAAACAAAACTAAAATTAAATGTGTGTGTCAGTGTCAGTGTCAGTATTAAGGAATTTCCTAACAATATGGCATGTATTCAATATAGTGNAATTAAATTAATAAAATCATTCATTTATTACAAGGTATGATCAATAAATTTCGAATTTTCAAATATCATTACAAATGAAACTCTTATCTTGGTAATGACTTATAAAAAAAACAACATTAGATTAAAAAGTATTAAAATGCATTAAGTGATATAAAAAAGATAAAAGTTATCAAAAAATTAATTAAAAACAATAAAAACCAACAAAGTTTTCTTATAAGCCATATCAATTTTAAATTGAATTTTACATTTATTTTCCAACACACAAATTGGCCAAGTGTGCGTCAAACGCGCATTGATATATTTTTGTTAAAACTCACATTTTACGGGCGCTTTAAGATATATGTGCTGCCATGTTGTTGTACATTTGATCGTGCGCTTTCGGGTAGAGTGGATGCATGTTGGCCGAAATGGAGAACGATCATTTTGATACTGATCTATTTATTGATGAAATCTAAGAGAGACCAGCCATCGTCAAATGATTTTATAGATAGTCTAAAAGAATTAAAAAATTTGAGTTCATATTGCCTTAGTTTTGGATACAACGTCAGAAACATTCCATGCATCAGTATATCTCGTAATATTGGGTGCACCCAAAATTTTCTTTGCCTCTGCCATCGTCTTTTATAGCGACAATGGAGGAAGCACACACAAGCAATTACTTTCACGTCCATTTCCAAACTGAGCCAGTGCTAATGCTCCACTAAACAGTCGTCGAACGCCGAGCTAACGCACTGTGTGTATGCTGCTAACACGTGTTTAATGCAACACAAAATGCCTAATGTGTACACAGCCTTATTCACTCAATTTTCTATGTAAAATAGGTAAATTTTATAAAATATTAAAATTAAACACAAAATTCTGATTTTTGGATCTAACCAAAAAGTAGGTAAAAGGTACAACTGTTCAGAATGAATTTTCAATTTATTTTGTTACAAGTATCTAAAATAGTGTATGTTATCAATTCTTAATCATTATGTAAATTTCAAAATTATGATTGTCCATAAACTATTATACAAATTTCAATCTAGTGGATGAATATGTTAGGGAATTGTTTTCAGTTAGTCAGATCATGGGTTAAAATCCTGCTTCAGACATGCATATTTATATTGGTTAGATTTTAATGGGAATTGTTATTTGGCTGTGCTTAAAAACCAGTCAAAATGGCATCGCATGTAAAATTAAGAAACTATTCCAATTTTGTGAAAAAACTTTAAAATATGCTGGAAAGTTAATTAAGCTTTTAACAGATTTTAAAAAATCATCTAACAGCCTATTAAATATAATACCAAAGAACACACAATTCTAGGAAATTGATCTTATTCATTTGTTGGAATCAGGTGTGTAAGAATTGTTCAACAATTACAAAACACAAATAAAATTATAAGTGAAGGAATTTTTATCCTTTCTAATAAAATCTATCTTTTTTTTATATATTATAAATTTTTTTATTATTAATTTTATAAGATAGGAAAAACCTGTTCAAACTTTCATATTCAATTATAAAATTATTAAATCAGAGATTAAACTGTATTAAGAATTTAAATTCCTAACTTAAGTTAAAATTGTGAGGACCACTATTTCCCGAAATTTTGGTTATTATAGACCTCCTGTTTATATATATAATACATATATACACTTAAATTATTATTAGCATTATAATTTTAAATCAATTTATTGTATTTTAAGTTATATATGTATTTTATATCCCTTTTTTTGTTTTGTCTGGTTGTGCAATGAACAATTGTTAACTATCAGACAGGATACTCTTTGCACCCATATCTCAGAGATGTAACTGTAAATGTGACACTGGAATTGTTTATGTTTATTAATAAATGTTGTAAAGGAATTTTGCCTATTTTTCTATTTTACAGACCTCCCCTTTCTAAATTTTTAGTAATACCAGTTAAAAATAATTCAGAGAAACAAATTAGAATAAAAAAATTATCCATTAATTGTTTTAAATCCCACAACATTCGAAGGAAAAGACAAAGTGGATGACCGTCATTTCCCCAATTTTCACTAGTGTTAGATGACAGACAGGTTCTACTCTGTCCATGTGACATGGACATACTGTACATAATTCTTAACCTTTGTAGTGAGAGTTAGTCAGATATGGTACTATCAAGATGTAGTGGAGAATAAACATGGGAAATTTTTTAAGAATTTTCCCACACATTTTTCTCATTTCCATTTCAGAAAAAATTTTTTTAAACAGTTATATCTAGTAAAGAAAAATCTTTCTTTATTGTCACATAATTCCTTATTATGTAAATTTTTTTCGCAGTAATTTTTGGCTAGTTTTTGGCGATATAGACGTTGTTCTCCTAATGATCATCCTTGACAGGTATATCTGTCGATCACAGCACAGTGGTTAATAGATGAGAGGAACACTAAAGGATGACCAATCATGCTTATGGCAAATTACATAAACTTCCTGCAGAACAAAATCATGATTGGTCAAAACAAAGAATAAAATAAAAGGGAATGACAAAAATCAGTGAAAGACTAAGTGAAGGAGAAAGAAGACAAAAAAGTGAAGAAGAAAAAGAGAGAAGGTGAAGAAGAATGAAAGAGAGAGGAAGTGAAGGAAAAGAAGAGAGGAAGAGAAAGCAGAAAGAGGATAAAGAAGAAAATCAATGCAGCATCCAGAAAGGAAGTCAACTCCTAGAAGAGAAGACAACTCTTTTCTTGGTATGTTGTGTATTGTGAAGTTCAGATACCCCACTAGATGCCGTGTTTTACAAATAGAAATAGGCTAACTCCTTAAAACAGATTTTGTACTTACTATAAATTTAAACTAAGTTCAAATGTTAAATTTTGTTTCTCCATAATAAATTTTCTCTTTTATTCTTAAATTAGTTTACTTGACTTTGAATTCCTGGACTTCAGAATGACTTTTACTCTCATGCCTTACCTGCCTTTTGTTTCTTTTTAACCTGAGGTGTGTCTGGTACACTTGGTGGCAGGATCCTATTTTAAACTCCTGTAACCAAGTTTTTAATGGGCCCCAAGCCCTCACAAAATGAATAATGTAAATAATTTAAAATTTCACAATAAGTAGTATATTTCAATACTAAATTATCTACTGTTCAGTAAAGATTAACTAGAATGACAAAAATTCAATTATTATTAGCCAAGCATAACACTGTTTCATATTCTATTCATTACTATTTATAAATTATATAATTATGCTAAAAAATTGTTGTAACCATGTGAGTGGAAAACAAAGCAAACTAACTGATCTAATAATAATTTAAAATGATTGTTAACAGAATTATGTAAATAGTTAAAAATGTTGAAATTGGTTGTGTTTTATGTTAAACTTAATGGAGATTTACTGTGGTTAGGTATTAATTATAACACCCTGTTGTAACAGTCAATAGCCTAATATGATTGATTGAAAAAAAAAAAAATTCTATTCATTAAATCTCTTTTCACATTAGATTTTTCAATCTGAATAAAAGACGATTAATTTTTCCAGATTCAATTCAAACATAAATTAATCAAATTTGTTTTGTCTTTCAGTTATATTTTTTAATTGTTTTGAAAAACACTAAAAATACAATTAGAATTTTTCAGAATATATAATTTAAGAAACATGGCCCTAATTCAGAAACTTACTGAACACACCTCATATAATTTATGAAAACTACCTCTGCATTTCTTGAAGTTCTTCCCTTATTTTCAGATCTCCTTCCTAATTTTCCTTTTGCTGCCATAGCTTCAAGTTTATGAATGACATTATTAGAAGATTGAGAGGGGTGAGTTTCATTTACTGCAGAATCATCTATGGCATGTTTTGAAGATTTCTGAAGTAAGAATTCTGGAACATTGGATAAAAGAGCAACACCTAAAAAATAATAATAATTTGTTTTAAAATATATCTTGCTTAATTAATTTTTAAATTAATTTATACAAAATAGTAAAGTAAACTCTCATTACTTTTAAACTTAAGAGACCAAAAAACATGACTTTGAATTATCCAAACATTTTAAATTCAATTTTTTTTTTTGTAATTCTAAAATAAAATTATGTTATTATCTTATATAATTTCACCCACTCAGTTACAAATGCTTTAACATTTCAAGTTATTACTTAATAATTTATGCTATTTTGGAAAGCCTGTCAGTTGGCAGATACTTAATGAAAACATAACCAAACCACATTCAAACAAATACTTGAAAATAATGTACAAAAAAAGCTTAAGTGCTTCAATACGAATTACCCACAAATTTCATCTACAAACCAATGGCTAGTTCTATGAAGAATTCACAGTCTTGAGTTCAAGATTATGAAATTTGTTTAATCTGATGAAAACAAGCTCTATTAATGTCTAAAGCTATAAGTATACATTCTATCATGAATATACACATGTATTTAATTGACTTTAGAATTATTGAAACAATAGATTTTTGTGAAAAATGCCCAAAATAATTAAATGCTAAACAGATTTCTTCCATTAAAAAATTTTTTCTTCATTGGCAATGATGTATGATGTCTGAAAAATGTTAAATGTCCAATAAATCAAAAATGTATAATTGGTAAAACCAAAACCTAAAATACCACTTGAGCATGGAAACCTTCATTATAAACTTGTAATATGATGGAAAATTTCAAATTAAATCATATTTTTGTGGATCAATGGACCAGATAATGACTGAATTTCATCATACATGTATTTTGAATTATCCAAACTAAAACATATGCAAAATCCTATTCTATTGGCCAGGGACTAGACTTGAGTTCAAATTATCAAATATCAAAATAACAAGGCTTTACTGTATGTGGTTTTAATTGAAAATATTAAAACATGAAAATTTAAATATACAGAAATTATCACAAAATGATTCAGAAGAGTATTAACAATAGAATTATATTTCTGAGCTTCAGGCACCATGTAATTAGGATTCTTTCTTTAGTTTCTGCTTGATTTGTACATGTTTTGTGAGTTTAGTTTGTTGGGAAATTAAATGTATAGACATTACCCTCACTCATAGTTTCAATAATGTCTCCATTTCTGAGCATAAAATCTTCCTTTTTTAATGTCAAATGTTTTGTATCATCTGTATCAAACTCCATTTTTAAGGCTATGTCAATCAAGAAAGTATATGTAATTCTTAATAAATAATTTAGCTATACTTTAGATGTGGATATATAGAGATCTCATCTCATAGATGTCATCCATGAGATGAGATAATGCATTGTGTTGTCTTGTAGTATCCATACTTAGTTTTGTTTAATTGACTGGGCAGTGGGTTCAAGACCAGACAAAACCAAAATGGATTTAATGCATCTCCTGGAAAATACCTTACTTTTAAGTGTGTTTTGGTGTTATTGTAAAGTTTGAAGTGTAGTGTTGTTGTCAGTGCTGCACTGTTTTTCTAAAAATGTTGAGTATTGAATGTATTTTGCAGTGTATACAATAACTATGATGCTGTCAAATACCTTCCTACTTATGTTACATGTATGGTTTCTGTGCTGTTTGTGCTTGCCATAGAATGACTGAATCTATGATTAACTGTTTTTTGCATGCCCATGTGGATTCTACAAGAGCAGTTTTGTTGTTCTATGTGAGGTAGGAAGTATTTTCTACAGTATAGAAAAGCACATGATTGGTCTCTTCTGTGTAGGATCTCTCTTATTGTTGCTTTTTGGTTTCATGTATATGATACCCCATGTAAAAAATTTTGGTATATATTGTGGATTATTGTGTTTGTAAAATGTTTGGCTAAATCCTACTGCAAGGATGTAAATGTTTTATATAAAAATTGTAAATATTGTCTGCACTAGATGTTTTTCAATTGTGCATTTTTTTTGTACATCATCTTGGATGTTGTATAAGTTTATTTCAACAGGAAAACTGTACTTTTCCTGTTGGTTGCAACTGTGCTGTGACTGTTTAGTGAATTTTGTATGTAGTTGTCAGAAAAGTTCTTCATTGTTCGTGAATAATTAATTTTGTTGTTTTCATAGCATTCAGGTTGTATATCATTTGAGTTTTTGCAACTTGGCTGCTAGTTTTTGTTTAATCAACATATTCCTTTGTGTGTTTGTTTTATGTTGTTCATGCTGTGTTTGTGTTTTAATTTTCTTGACCTGTTTTAATATTCTCCTAACCTGTGTCAACAAACTTGACATTATGTTGTTTTTAGTATATTGTGTCAGCCTGCCTAATTGATATCTAATGTTATTTGTACCTCTAGTCTTCTTTGCCAGACAAGCTTATAATTTGTCTGTTTTTAATAGTACAGTGGAACCTCGGTATACGACCTTAATCCGTTCCTAGTGTTTGGACTTATACCGAATAGGACGTATACCAAACCAACCTTTCCCATAAGAAGTAATGTAAAAATGATTAATCCGTTCTCGTGAAAAAAAATGGCTGGCTTTAAACACCTCGCTTTCCTGGCTAGTTCCTGCTTGATTTTTTGTGAGATCAGCATGTATCTTTTTAGCTTTCTCGCAAATAATTGCTTCTGATATGATGTCGCCAGCACACTGTTTTTCAGTTATCCAAAGCAAAAGCAATTCCTCAACAAGATCTAATGTCTTCGATCTCTGTTTAGAAATTGATTTAACTCCTTTCCCAACATTAGCAGATTTAATAATGTCTTTATTTTTCGCGATTGTCGATATCGTCGTTCTCGGAATACGGTATGCAACAGTTAAATCTTGAACACGCATACCACCTTCATATTCCTCAACAATCTCTTTTATCAGTTCCATTGTGATTCTAGTCATTTTTTTAGTTTTCTGTTGCTTTTCATTTGCCTTTTTGCAATTCATGATTAATAAAAATAATAAAATTTTACTTACAAATTAAAATCAGAAGAAATTTAACAAAGTTATAAACTGTGGCACCGCAAACGTCTAGTCTGGTCTAGTATACCAATAGTGCTACTTGTTCATAGATGGCACGTATAATTGAATTAAGTCATATACCGAACAAAAGTCATATACCAAGCAAAATTTGTTTCGTCCAAACAGAACGTATTCTAAAGCAGATGTATACCGAGGTACCACTGTATTTTAAAGTTATGGTATGTATGTAATTGCAATGACTAACCCAGAATTTCTGACACTTTGAACCTTCTGCACAGTTAGTGACTTCCATTAACAATTTTTTTCTGAATTTTCTTGTTAAAATACAGTACTTGAATAAAACCTTTACTACCAACTCAAACATATTTATTCTGTCTATGGGTATAAAACAGTTCCTGTACTGTATAATACTTGAATGAACCTACTGCAAACAGCTTGCATTCACTGTTCATGTACCCTGTATAAAAGTTTAAATTTCTGTATATTACAAAGAATGTACAGTATAATATGAATATTTTATTTATTTTTGTTAACTTTTATAAACTGTATTAAACTCTTAGCAGGATCCAATATAGACTCTCTAATTAGAGTTCTGTATGCTGATTTTTGCATAATTCAATCTAGAAAATCATCTAATTTACATAGTCAGAAATTATGTATACAAAAGGTGACCTGGTAAGTGAGGTTTTACTATAATTTGGTAATATGTATGTATTTTGTGTATACCATATATTTCACCTGTGTTTTTTGGAATAAATTTATATCTGTATTAATGAATACTGTGTCTATAATGTCATTGGATGTGATTATTGTGTTTATATCTTTATTGATATATATTATGTTATATACTTTCTTGTAAGTGACTGTTATCAATGTCTATGATTGTTTGATCTTAGTTTTCCTGAGTCAGACTACAGAATAACAAGTTATTCTTTCAAACACCATAACAGTGTATTTCTATTAATAGGACTTATCATACTGGTGTATAAGATTACAGCAACACAGTCACACAGATTAAAATTGTTTTATTTACAATTACCTGTTACAGGTAATTGTAAATAAAACAATTTTAATCTGTGTGACTGTGTTGCTGTAATCTTATACACCAGTATGATAAGTCCTATTAATAGAAATACACTGTTATGGTGTTTGAAAGAACAACTTGTTTAAATTAAGGACATTGATGCATATTAATTAACAGACTACAGAATTTTTAACTTACCAACTTGAGCATGTTTTAATGCACCAACATCATTTGTTCCATCACCACACATTAATGTGACATATCCTAAACTTTTCATTGCTGTAATCACATATTCCTGCAAAGATTTAAAATATTAATAATTCAAATGTTGAAGTAATGAAATCAATACAGAAATAAAAAATTATTTAAAACATAATATTTGTTACTAAAAGTTTTATAAATAAAGTTTCAATTAGGAGATTAAATCTTGCTTATCAGATTACTATGATCATCATTCAATATATAGCATGAAAATATATTTAAAAAAAAATATATTTCTATTGTATATATAATTTATTTGAATTCACTTAAGTTCATACATCAGTATGTACAATAATTAGATTTTTTTAAAATTTAGATTATTATAAATTTTATATTAAAAGTTTTACGACTTAAGACTTAAACCAGCATTTAATGCAATATGTATGCAATAAAAGTCTTTAGTAAATATAAAATATCCTTAAGTAATTTTCAAACATGAAGACAATACTAAAATAAATCTTTGCCTAATGTTTTCTATGCCATAATTCAATGAATGGAAAGATAGCATCTAATTGAAAACTATAAAATACCAATTTCATGAAATAGGCAAAAAATTTATCTGTCATGAATCAGCAGTTAATGAACAATTTCACAAATTTTTCCTATTTCATGAAATGAATAGCATTCCCAAATTCAGTATAATGTGTACAAATAATTTGAAACAATTGAATAAAGCAGTAAAACAAGTAAAAATAAAAACAAAAATGATTTGATATCATATCTAAAACTTTTAGCATATACAGTGGGTGATCAGTTAATAAACATAATCTGTTTCAAGACTCTGTTCGCTATCCGAATTGTTCATTAACAGATTATCAATTTACCATAGATTTTATGGGAATTTGATTAATCCATTCTGGAGACCAAATAAATAAATAAAAAAGTATATACATTCTTACTAAGTTTATTTACATGTAATAATAAATAAATATATATATACAGTCTTGCATTTTTATCAGTAATGTTTTTTTTCTGTTTATGGGGTGTTAAAAAATCTGTCCAATGTTGATTGCTTTTCTCTCTTCTTTGCTTACTTCTATTTTTCAGAAGTAATTAATAGCATTGTCATTGTAGAGATCCCTAAGCCTATTTACCTCAACTTGGTTTGAATGCCATTCTAAGAGCGTTGTTCTGACATCCTCCCACTTCTTCAAAATATGGTATCTATATACCAGTCGTTACATATGCATGCGGAACCTGGGGCTGGTCCACTAATAAAGTGCATATAAAGAGGAAATTAATCTCTTCTCAAAGACGTGCTCTAATGCTAATCACTAAAGCTTTTCGAACTACTAGTAACAAAAGCCTTCAAGTTATNAGGATGGGATAACCATATAAAATATATAACCGATCGGATTGGGCTGGTATTACATTCGTTCTCACAGGTTGCAAAGAGAGATTGGGGGCTTTCTTACGGTGCTATGAATATTATTTATGATGGTATCTATATACCAGTCGTTACATATGCATGCGGAACCTGGGGCTGGTCCACTAATAAAGTGTATATAAAGAGGAAATTAATCTCTTCTCAAAGACGTTCTCTAATGCTAATCACTAAAGCTTTTCGAACTACTAGTAACAAAAGCCTTCAAGTTATCGCCCAAAAACCCCCAATTGATATTATAATAAAACAAAGGCAAAAGTTACAACAAATCAAATGGGGCAATAGCATCAACATCATATCAGGTACCTTAACACCTATCGATGTGGAATGGCCTTTTCCCTTTAAAGACACAATAAATTATGGCATTCCAATAGATTGCAGTTATGATAATAATTATTCTATTAATGTTGATATATACACAGATGGTTCACGCATCAATGATAGTGTGGGCTGTAGTTTTGTGGCCTACTATAGTAACAATGAAATTTATCAGCAAAACATTCGACTGAATAACCGGTGTACTGTATTCCAAGCAGAGATGTATGCTATTAAAAGCGCCATAATGTGGTCTGAAAGTACTTTTGATCATGCTTACATCCATATTTTAACTGATTCATTGTCTGCATATAATATCATATATGGCAATAATTTGCATTACATGGCTGAGGAAATTAGAAATATGATCAGACTTTCTACCTCTAACTATGAGATTACTTGGGTCAAAGCTCATTGCGGCATCAAGGGTAATGAAAGGGCTGATACTTTAGCTAAACAGGCAGCTGAAAATAAGGCATTACCTATTAATTACAACAAACTCAGTTTACAAGCATTAAGACGCCTTTTATGGAATGACAGTATACAAACATGGCAAAATATTTGGAACATGAATTCTGATCATATCACGTACGAATTCATTCCTGACATCTACAATTTACTCAGCTTGAAATGGTACATCCCCAACTACTATACCACACAAATGTTCAGCGGGCATGGTAAATTTGCCAGCTACCTTTATAGGTTCACGAATAGGATTAATAATTACTGCACTATATGCTTAGTTGAAGATGGACCAAAACACTACCTCTATGACTGCGTAATGTTAGAGAAAGAAAGGCTCGAATTGAAACTGTTACTAGGTAAACACGGCATCTGTTGGCCCTGCAACTTATCGGATATTTGGAAAAATAGGGAAATATATTACGCTTTCTGTGAGTTAGCGAAGAAAACTAACTTCATAACACATCAAACCATACACAATTAATTTAACCTTTTGCTCTTGTTTTGGTTTCTTCGATCTTTATTATCTTAACGCTCAACATATTAGTATGTATTACAATATCGTAACAGATATTTCTTTCTGACTCTTGACTAGGTTTGTATACTTATAACAATTTATAATAATCATATTTGCCTGATGTAGCGAATATTATGTTTTCAGCTTAACTTTAATACACATATGGGTATTAATGCTATAATTTCGCATTAATCGTACAAATGTAATCTTGTTAATGTAACTATAATAGTATTTATTGGGACACGTACTTATGTGATCACCTGTGGCACTGATGAAATTACATTCGTGCCTTTAACTGTCATTCAAGAATTGCCGTCTTTAATTTCCTACCTTACATAAATTTGTGAAGACGGTGCGAACGTGATGGTGTTGTTCAGTGAACTTATATTAGACGGAGATCTATAAACACTTTAGATAATTCCTCTGTGGACACTTTATTACGATAGATTCTCCTACCTGACTGAATTTATATGACAGACTGCTTATGGACACTGGGATACGACCCCCTCTGGATGCCTGGAAATTTGATGCTTGGAATACAGGTGCCTCCTGACCACTCGGTTATAATATTTGTTGCATATAATATGCAATTTTACATTGGTCCTACTTGTTATTAGGAAAGTGCCTCCCTTTATTCACAGAAGTACTTTTAAATACTACATTGAACCTTCGTCAGCAATTTTTAGAGCATTTATATTGGTTCTCTAGAACTTTATAATGAGTATATAGATATGTATTTTTACTAGACACAGAATTCTTACAGTGTATTTAGTATGTTTTCAGATACAGGAGTCTGCTTTGCATCATCAAATAGCCTCTCCAAGTGTATCACTGATGTTCTTACGCCGCTAAACTACTTTCAAGTTTTCTTATAGTGCTTCTTGTGTTAAGTGCTTCCTATGACAAGAGTAATTAAACACCTTTTCAGTGTTTCATCATATCAGTTTATTACAACTGCCTCTTCAAGTATTATTAAGCGAAGATAGGATTACCTTTAAAGTGTATCCTCTCAAGTAACATAGTTTTCTACATCGTCAAATGACCTCCATAATGTGCTCTCCTTGCTCAAGATAATCAAATATTTCTTCAAGTATTTCTTCAAGCTTCTATAAGATTTCTTCTAATATCTATAAAATGCTACAGTGTTTATTATTGTGTCTATTGTGTCTATTGTTGTTCATCTTGTGCAAAGAGTATTTACGTGTCAAGTTAATCATATATTAAGTGAAACTGACGGTCTCTTACAGTGCACCTAAGTGCTTCTACAAGAACTTCCATAAATATTTACAATTGTGCACCTAGTGTTTCTACAGTGCACCTAAAAGATTTTACAAGAACTACCACAAGCATTCACAATTCGTGAATTGATACTCCTAGGTATGATTTATGGTGCCTCTGTGCTAAGTGCAGTTCGTGTTGTCTCCGAGGTTAATTGGTGCTTCTCTAAGAAGGGATATGAGCTTCCTTTCAAAGATAACAGTACTAAACTAGATGGAAGAGTGATGGAGTTACACTTATCTGTTAACTTGTAATTAATCAAACAGCTCACTACCGTGTGCTGAAGGTGCATGATGGTCCTTTGTGTCTCAAAAATATCAATATAAACTTAGATCTGATCATAGAACTGAACCTAGAATGCACCTGGACTCCTCATCGACTTTTGGCAAGCTTTTGTGTGAAGACTATGCCGCTATGACTTTCTGCATCTTCAGCGCTTCTGAACTCAAGCTGCTACATACTGTCCAACTTTTTATTTTATTTTATTATTTCTTTTACTTATCATTTATCATTTTCTTTTGTTACCACTATATAATTACAATTTGTTTAATGTATATATAATCCTACACTCACAATATATTCAAATTTTATTACTGTGATCATACAAACAATTATTAGTTTTCTGATTTATGTTTTCTCATATATAAATATTTTGTAGCTCAATACAATCTGTAACACTATTGATTTGTTGTTTCCTCATTTTCTGGTGATGCTCACTGCGGTACCAGAACATGTATAAAATTATACCATAATAAACAATGATTGATTGATTGATTGATTGATTCTTCAAAATATGTTTAATAGCAGATATAAGCATTAATCCTCTTTTTCAGAAGAAAACATATCTCGCTGAGTTTCTTGGCATTCTTCTGTCACCAGATCCATTTCAGGTTCCACTATGAGCTCTTCAATGTTCTTTATTTCTCAGATGTGATTTTTGTTACTCCTTTAGCTGCTCAAGTTTTCTTGATTATACTGTATCTTAGATAAGATTGAACTGCGGCCTACACTCACTTTTTCAAAAATAAAAACCAACACAAAACTTAATGAGTGTTGGTTTTTATTTTTGAACAACCTGCCCAACAGTCTCATGAATACTATAAAAAAATTCTTTCTGTCAGAAAAATAAAAGGCTGGAATTACAAGGGAGATTTTCAAAGTTCAGAGAAATACTATCCAATCAGTATATACTGGGTTGAACGTTGATGTCGACGTCTCCAGTGCTGCAAAAAGTTTCAAATTGTTGCCTGAAGACAAGGGAAGACCAATCAGTATTCATTATTTTACATTGCTTCTTCTTGTGTTTGTTCTGTGAGGTGTTTGTTGTCTGAACACAAAAGTCTTTTGGAAAACAAACACTTTTCCAAAAGTGTTTGTTTTCCAGTTTGTTCGTCGACCGAACTGTTCATTAACTGATCACCCACTGTACACACATTTATTAATTATGTAGGTTTATTTAGAATGAACTTAATGTACAGTTGCATTTTAAATAAAAAAATTTAGTTATTAGATTATATATAATCAGGAATTGTTTAAAATCTTGTCATATTAAAAAAATTATTATAACAAACTAGTATATCATACCTTTTGTTTTGGAGCTACTCTAGCAAAAATTTTTACATGTGGTAAGATTCTCTTAAAATATTCTTCATTTGCAGAAACCAAATAATACATTCCCTAAAAATATTTATATAATTTACAAAATTATTATTCATATTTATATAAAAAAATTATGACTGACCGCATCTTACTTCTCCTGTTATACACAAATCATAAGATAATATTAGTTCTTCAATACTATTCTTCTCTATAGGTAATACGATACTTTCATCAATTGAAATCCACTGCCAAGTAGAATCTGAAATGTTTTAAAATTTTCATGTAAATATTAGCCTATTTTAGAATAAATTAACCAATGATTATAACAATTATAGCAATAATAATGTAATGACCAAGTTTTCTGTGATCATGTATTTTCTAACTTCTAGAATATGCAAAATCGTTTTAAAAATCTAAAATCTGTAGAAGACATATCATTGTAAAGTATAGTAGTATTGCTCATTATTGCAATATTACTATAATTAGTATTACTGCTGTAATTATTGTTATAATTAATTAAATATAATAATCATAATAAACCCCATCAGGATACTATTTCAGCAATTTTAAAACAAAATTATATAAGCTTAGTGTCCCATAAGTCAGAAAAAAATAAATCAAGTAATTCATAATAGCCATGTCTTATTGCTGGCAAAGAACTGATATAAATTCTATTGAACTTTTAATACTTAAAGATGTTTATATATATACATCATTACTGAAACCATTTACCATCTATTTATTTTGAGATTATTAACTGAATATCTCATCTACAGCTGTATATCAATTACAATAAAACACATTCTGCAAACTGAGAATTTTCATCATTTTTGTCATGATTGCCGACTTTTAAGAGACTCTGTATATAAGTTTTTGCAATTTGATAATTCTCTTTTCATTATAAGAATATTAATGATAATAACAGAAAAGTACAATAGAACTCATTCCAAGGAAAATTTATAATTTAGAACATTTCATTCTTAGAGACATTAATGGTTTCATTCTTATTTTGCACATTTTGATTTTCATTTAGTTTAGTTTGTAAACTGTTTCATGTGTCATAATAAACCACATCAAGATAAAGCCTCATATTTACTTGATTCAATAAAAAGTTATTCAAATAATTAAATTATATAGCATTAAAAATTATACATTAAAAATACATGTTTTTTGATCAAGTTTAAAGTTAAAATCACTAAAGCATATTCAGAACTACAGCACTTACTATTATTCGGTGACATAGTTAATATCATTGTGAATTCCCTTTTAGTGAATTTCAGTTCTCTTGCAACATGACAAGCTGTTAATGGAGCATCACCAGTAATCATGACAACCTAAAATATAATATAAATGATCAAAATTAAAATATTGTGTTGAAATTCTAATGGAAATATTATAGTAAAACATATCATCTTTTTAAAATACAGGTATCCCTTGATTAATGTGGTTAATTAATCCCTTGATGTTATTGTCTACAGTAGTACCTCAGGATACGAACACTCCAGCATACGAAATTTTCAGGATACGACATGAAATTCGAACATACTTTTGCTCCACAGTACAAACAAAAACTCACCACATGACATTACATTAGTTTGCAGCGCCATTTTTTATTCACTTCTGTTCATTAATCTCAGTCCGCGTGTTTGCTTCGTCATGGAAGGATCTCGCTCGATAAAGGAAATCTTGAGGTATTATCAGAAAGTGACTGATTTTATTGAAAAGAAACATCCCGAAAAGGTTCACACTGGCCATATTGCTTCTTGGAGTAATGACATTTGCCTAAGTCATTTTAGAAACATTTTAAAAAATTGGCAAAGCCAAACCTCTTTGGATAGATATTTTACCAAGCGACCTCTATCCAGTGAAAGTGCTGGTGGAAGTGAAGGAAAGAAAGTAAAAAGCAGTGAATAAAAAATTAAAAATATATATATAAAACAGAAAAGTTAAAAAATTAGTGTTAAGTTATTGTTACATTATGTTATGTAAGTTAAGTTTTAGTATCATTTCCCTTCTCCCTCTCCTCCGCCACAGTTTACACCTCCCAGTCTATCCTCGAAGGTAAAGTGCAATAAAACTACATTTTTTTTTTATCAATTATTATTCTACTATGGTTATTTATACATTTACAACTACAAAACACATTTTTCAGTGTTTTCCTTACTAAATTTATTTATTTTTTCAATGTACCACTTAGCTTTAATTTCAGTGTTTTTTTCGTGTTGGAACAGATTATTTGGTTTTACATATAATCATATGAGGAAAAATGATTCACCTTATGACATTTTCATGATACGATCTCAGTTTCGGAATGAATTAATTTTGTATCCTGAGGTACTACTGTATATCAAAATTGCATTAATTAAATATGGTATCTATGTTAAGTAAAGACAGCTGGTAAAGCCACATTAATTAAAAGTTCTTCCATGTATATAAAGGGATTGCCACAATTAATTTTGCACATTAATCAAAACTTTGTATAAAGTAAAACTGCATTAAACAAAGGATAACCGTATTCAAAATTCATTGAAATAATTTTGAGAAAGTAAATATTTCCATAACTGCAAGATATATAATATTCTTGTGAGAAGCCAGGGTTGAGATGCAAAGCTTAACCCTTTTGTCAATGTCAGATCAGCGAGATCCACTAACTTTGTCACTGGATGACGTTCTTCGTTCTTTAATTCTCTTAAAGTTAAGGCAAGTGGAAGGGTTTAGTGAGGTCATCGATAAGGTATCGTCAATACACGAGTAAGAGCAACCATTGTAAAAATTCAACAAATTTAATATAACTAAAGGATTACAAACAAAAATCTAGGCGCGAGGAATACAGTTCCTTCGATCTAGCTACTAAAGAGCTAGAGAGTGCTTCTAATGTTGATTTCTATAACTATTTCTGAGAGAGAGAGAGAGAGAGAATACATAAATCAGTAAAAAATCATACTTCTTTACAGTAGTGGCTGATGTCTCGGAGGTAAATTATCTGTGGAAGACTGGGAAAATGTGGGGACGACACTTGCACAATTTACCAATATAAAAGATACTCCTTAGGACTGATCACACTAGAGGGTAAGGCACAAGGCAAAAAGATAGCTTCTTGTAGGACAATCACCCAAAAATCGGGTGCACTCGTGTTATATCCTTATCAGGTATGGGAATCTGATTAGGTGACCTTTTGTTTATTTAACTCCCACCATACAGCAACGACACATTTGAAGTGTCATCGCTGGATGGTGGGAGTTAAACAAAATCAACTAGCAGGTTTAGTATTTCTTTCGATTGTTTTTAGATTCTCCCTGTGGTCTTGGTTAAGCGTCAACTTTCTCACACGTTAACAATTGATTGTTATAACGTATTTTTTAAACTTTCTCAGGTTGATGCAAGGGGAAAGAAGTTGTTGCTTCAAAGACCCATACAAACATGAGTTCCTTAGTTGATTGTTGACAGTTAAATTAACATTCAATCTTCTCCTATTTTCAACTTTGTGGGAACCAGATGGAATGAAGAAAAGTTTTCTTATAATTCACCCTTTTTTTGTGACTTTATAGAAAAACAACTCCCTGAATCTCACATTCTCAAAAAGAAAAAAAAAAACAGAATTGTCTATAGTTTCATATGACTTTCAACACAATTGCAATTCTTCTATTTGTTGAAAAAATAATTTTAAAAACTGTTAAAATCAGAGGTAGTGAGAAATTTCTTCTTCATTTTAACATTAAAATAAGAAAAACAATAACACCCAGGTTTAATTTTCCAAATAGAATCTAAAATGTTTTAAAATTTCAGATTCTATTTGGCAATCAACCTAGATTTAAATTAATTTATCAAAGTATAATTAATTTAATTAGTTTACAGTTAATAATTTTTCATATACCTATTAAAACTAATTAAATATCAACCAAAAATAATGATATAGGATAACAGAGATTATAACATGATTAATCATAGGAATTTGTTATTGTTCAGTAAAAACAGATTTGGTGTCAGTTTATTAAATTTATGCTGCAATGTAACAAATTTTTATAAATTGTAATCCATCTTCCTTCTAAAACTATCTTTCAGAGATGCAGAATATGTTTGATTGCACAAACAAGGTTCAGGAAAAATTAAAGCAATCCTGAAAAACTTTGCAGCATAAAAATTATTATGTGATAAAAGTCATAAAAGATGAAGTAGTGTCTCAGCTGAGTCTGTAGACATTAATTATGAAAATTTGCAAATTTTTGCTCTTTCTTATAATTATAAATTTCTTGAAAATATTGTTTATAGCAGTGATAAGCAACCTTTTCTTGATGCTGGCTACAACAAGAAGGGTCTCAGCTGTCCCAAAGTGATGTCCCAACCAGAACTTTATATGCAGCAAGCTCCATAATCACCAGTACATTATGCACTAAAATAATATATGCAAACACTAATATATAGTTCTCATCTTTTTCATTGGTCAAGTTTAGTTGGAATGTTCTTTGTGAGAAATACCAGTTTACTTAGAAGACTAATGATGTCCCTCATAATGTGCTGAATACAAAGAAAATATTTTGAAAAAGTAGTGAAATCCAGAAAACTTTCGCACAATCCTATTTGTAACACTTTACATAATTAGTCATATGGCTAAAGAGCAAGTGGGTATCCTAAATTTTGTGACAATTTTTATTAGATACCATCCATTGTTCTATGAATATTTGTGAAATTCAAGTGTGAATAAAACAATTATTCTTAAATTTATCTTTTAAAAGTAATCATATGTCTAGTCTATAAAATACAAATATTTTTAACTTATATTCTAAACTTTCTTTGAAGATTTCAATTAACTGTGTACAAAGTATAGAAAATATTAAGAAAACATTAATTAGAATTAATCTAAATTTCATGAGCTATAACAAAAAATGAATAAAGTTTATATAAATTTAATTTTTAAAAAACAGAACATTACATACATGATGACTGGCTTGTTGGATTTCTTTAATGACAAGTTTTGAATCTGGTTTCAAAGGGCATGATATAACAACAAACCCTACAAATTCCAAATTACATTCTATAGACTCTCTTGTTAAATCTCGAATCTAAAATATAACATAATAATCATTAAATATTTTGTATTATAAATATCTGATATGAAAATAGAGTAATTAAATCAGTTTTTCGTTTTAATAATAGAGAATAATGTAAATTTTTCCTTTCAAAGAAATTTATATAATAATAAATAAACTAAATATACTTTGAAGAAATACAAATTTAATTAAGTAGCAGCACTAAATACTACAGCCTTTGTAAATAAATTTAGTTTTGTGCTGCACCAAAACACCATTTTTGTTTGTCAACCCCTTAGTAAACTTAGATTTAATTTACCAACCACTTTCTATATTGATACAAAACAACAATAAATTCAAATTCAAATAGGAATTTTCTCTCTATATTNTCTTAAATTTATCTTTTAAAAGTAATCATATGTCTAGTCTATAAAATACAAATATTTTTAACTTATATTCTAAACTTTCTTTGAAGATTTCAATTAACTGTGTACAAAGTATAGAAAATATTAAGAAAACATTAATTAGAATTAATCTAAATTTCATGAGCTATAACAAAAAATGAATAAAGTTTATATAAATTTAATTTTTAAAAAACAGAACATTACATACATGATGACTGGCTTGTTGGATTTCTTTAATGACAAGTTTTGAATCTGGTTTCAAAGGGCATGATATAACAACAAACCCTACAAATTCCAAATTACATTCTATAGACTCTCTTGTTAAATCTCGAATCTAAAATATAACATAATAATCATTAAATATTTTGTATTATAAATATCTGATATGAAAATAGAGTAATTAAATCAGTTTTTCGTTTTAATAATAGAGAATAATGTAAATTTTTCCTTTCAAAGAAATTTATATAATAATAAATAAACTAAATATACTTTGAAGAAATACAAATTTAATTAAGCAGCAGCACTAAATACTAGAGCCTATATTAATATATATATTTATTTATTTATTTATGATTTATTTTACAATATTTATTGATTTTATTATGGATATTGCTATCTCATATTAATTTTAAATAATGTTTATATATTTTTAAATATATATTTAAATAATGTTAAATAATGTATATATATACATATCTAAACTAAATCAGTTCATTTTATTAATATTTTGTAAATGACTTTTTTATAAAATTATTTATCAATGATTTCAGCATTGTTATATATTTATACATTAAATAATTGCCTACCTGTTGATGAGAGAGAACTCCAAGTGATTTTCTACCCAATGCAAGAACTCTGGCTCCCCTTCTTGACATTTCCATGTAAATTCTGTCATAGTTTTCTGGAATATTTGCGAACTATACGAAATATTGAAATATATTTATATAAATTAAAATAAATATGTTCATAAGTACAGTTTTTACTTACCATTCTTTTTAAAGTTTCTGGGGCTCCTTTAACAGTACCAATGTAATTGGTCTCTGAAGAACCTGGAAGACTATAACCAGCAATAACAGACATTCGTTTTAATGCACTTGAGAAATGGTATCGTTGAAAAATTTTCAATGCTAACAGTTTTCCTCTTTTAGGAATCACAGCATCACCTAAAAAAAATAAAATTTATTAACTTGATAACTTTAATATTAAATCAGATAATAAAACATTTAAAAATTATTCAAATCAAAAATTTTTTAAGTTTCAATTTAAATTTTTTTAAAACAAAATGATTTTACAGTTCTAATAAAATATATTTCAAAATAATTTAAATCGTAATTTTATTAACTTAACAAATAAAGTTACATAAAAGTGGATAAAACTGATTTTAAAATATATGAAAGCTTTCTGGATATAAAACTGTAAGCTTAATCTTTTTATATTAAATTAAATTAGTCTAATTAATAGAGTATGTATATTTATCATTTTTGAAATTTAAAAATTAAGATAAAGTTTTTGAATTTTGGAACTCTTTGATAAAGCATACTGAATTTAAATACAATAAATTGATTAATATTTTAATTTTAGATAAATACATAAAGATATAAAATTATCATCAATAAATGTAACACCTTATTAAACTATATATATATTTTTTGTGGTTTTAAGCCTTTTACCGCTCAGAGCACAAAAGGGCCAATATTAAATTATATCATAAAATGATATGTCAAATACATTATATGCCTAATTTATTAAAGATTCTGAAGCAAGCAAATAATTAAGATGTTTAAAAATAAAATGTATGTCAAAAAGAGAAGAAAAAACAAACTCATATTTATTACAATAATTTGAAAATGTTCTATATATTTTTTATTGTTTTAAATTAACTGAAATTCTTTTTGTATATTAGGTATTCATATAATTGTTGATATATTCTTCAAAAATTATTTCAAAATCCTGAACAATTAATACAGTCGATCCCCCTATAATTACGGTCCCTATAATTACGATTCCTATAAAACTACGAAAAAATATACGTATTTTGGAAATGTTGAGTCGGATTAGTGTAGAATCGATTAATTTTATGGAAGAAAACCTTTCAATCAGCCGTAGTCCGTAAACTTGACACGTGTCGGGCTGTGATTGGAACGACTTGTAAGAAATCGGATTCCTAATAAATTGGAACGTATCTATATCTTATAGGGGGGTCGACTGTNCATTCTTGCTAAAAAATAAATAATCACAGTCCAAATCTCTGTTTTTAAAAATAATTAAAAATTCAAGTTTATACTTTTTATTTAGGAATTGCTAACATTATGGTCAAATTTTTTTTCATATGATAATTATATCCATTCACATATTTTAAATTTAGACTTTATATATATTAATTCTTATCAGCCAAATAAAACTATGCGATTAAAATATATTAAAAAAAAATAATAATAAAAACCTTTTGTTAAGTTCCAATCAATTGCTGTTAGTGTGGCTTTCTCTAAAGGATCTCCTACCATTCCATCTTCCATCTGAACTAATGAATGGCATGTTGCTAAAACTTGAACACTTTCAACAGGTATTTCAGATATTGGACATACTTTAGGTTTATCTCTGTAATAAAATTATGCTTAAATGTAACTTTTGTATTATACTATAAACAAAAAAAGACTTGGATTAAAATCTCAGAGATTAAATAAATTAAAGTATCTTGTAGTTTATGAAATAAAATAAATTAATTATTATAAAAGATTGTTAGGCATTATTATTTGTTTATTTAATAAATCTAAAAAAAATGAACACAAAGCATCAAAATATAAAAATATTTCAAATAAAATGTAAATTTGTTTACATTTACTATTACAGAAACAAATTAATTTGAAATTATCCTTACTTTAATGCTGCTACTCCTTCCACTATAAAATTATCACTAGTAAGTGTCCCAGTTTTGTCAAAACAACAAATTTCTACTTTTCCTGCAAATGGAATTCTGAAAGGTTCTGTACAATATACAGCTGAAAAGATGTTTTATAACTTAATGAATTATATACAATAATACTATATTTATTTTATATTATAACTTACATAACTTCGAAAGAGCTAATAATGAAGAGTTAACAGCTAACGATAATTCAATTGGTAATTCTGGAGGCACTACAGATGTTAAAATGAGAGCACATTCTAAAAATAACTTGTATCTATTTCTTGTTGGATCTTCTGTGCCTGTAATAATAAAATAAAATTTATTTATTTATGATTACTAAAGCATTTTATTATTTCAACAAATTACCTTTAATCCAAACATAAGCAGCAGCTGCAATGGCAAATATTAGTAAAAATAAGATGAAACAAAATGTTTCTAGGTTATTAGCTGTTACACGCTTCACACCAAACAAAATTGTTCTTAATAATTTTCCCTGAGAAGTATTGAAACTTGTTCTTAACACATAAGCAATACAGCCATTATCTGTTGCTGTAAAATAAACAAATCATCAATTATAAACATCAAAGATTTTGTATGTTTCAATTTATAATGCTAATTTAATTGAAACAAAAATACCTCTCAATCCAGGATTTGCTTTAGAAGGTGAAGTATGTTGTAAGATTCTAGTACCTCCATATAAAATATGTAATCTTCCATCCACTTCTAAATCTAAATATCTGTCAGATTCAGTATTTTCAATAGGTTCCTATATTGCAAAATAATATGTAAACTTTAAAAAAAAAACAATTATAATAATAATAGTTATTTGTTAGAATTTAAAAAAACATACCTTCATTTGAGGAACAGATTCACCAGTTAACATTGACTCATCAACAATACATGGACCTCTAATAAGTAACATATCACAGGGTACTAAGTGATCATGTTGTGATCTACCTATTATAAAATGGTCATCAATATCAAATTCAATATTTAAAATAAATAAATAATTCTTCAAAATTAAAATTAAATTTTTATTAATTCAATTCAATTCTTTATTGTATGAATCTTAGTTTGTCAGAGTGTGTTAAAGTATTACATAAAAACTGGAGTTAGTACAATAAAGAGGACATAATTAAAAATTTTTTATTTATTTAAAGCTACTTGCTAAAAATGGGTGTAGCCTTTAAAATATGTGTATTGTTCAAATAAAAATATTTTATTATTTGAGAAACTTTCTTATAATAAATAGTCAAGAAAATAAAACAGAACAAAATAATAATAATAATATACAAAAATAATACATGTTTATAAAAACAATATCCAACAAAATGAAAACAGATCAATGTAAAATCATCAATAAGAATAAACAAACAAAAATAACCAGTACAAAAGTAACACTATCACAAAAACAAATATTTCTGATCATCTTTAACAACCATCTTCAGGTTTTTAGAATTACAAATAGAACAGAAACCAAAATACAAAATTTAAATATATCTAATTCTAAAAAACCTAAAGATGGTCATTAAAGATGTTCAGAAATGTCTTTTTAGTAATAAATTGTTACTTTTGTACTGGAAATAAGAATGCTAGAAAAAAGTGAATTAAACTAAAGTGAACTAAAATTTATTCTTTAAAAGTAAAATAATGAATTATTTGTAAAAATTTAACTTTTTTATCCTAATTATTAATTAAAACATATAAATTGATGGATTAAATAAAAACAAACTATTTGTTTATCTGTTAGTGCAAAGAGCCTCCTAGTTATATAAACTAACAAATTATGTATTCAAAATACAATAGAACTTAAATTACATAATCAATATTTACTGATAAATATTTTTTTTACATACTTCAAATGCACATTTTATTCTTGATCTATTCTTAAATATCTAAATTAAATTAGGTAGATGACATTTGTAAGTATATGATCATGTAACAGTTTATTTATTAATTTTCAAATTATTATCAAGAAATATTTTATATCTCATTTAAATACATAACAACAACACTAACAAACTCTTAACTAATTTGCATTTCTAATACTTTTATCTGTGTAATATTATAAATATACATTATAATTAAGGTCTAGATTTTTGGGTGCCGCACCCATTCAATTTTGAAAAGGGGCAAAGTGTAAAAAGACAAACTATGTCAGTTTTAGTGCAGTAGGCCCACTCATTGCCAAATTGTTTAGCACACAAATGCACCCAAAACACAAACCTGCCCCCAAAACAGTGACTAGCACCCAAACTATATATTTTGCACCCAGCTTCTCCCTTTTTTATATTTTCAAAGAATATGTTAACAATTATCTCTTTTTTGGTGGTTTTTATTCATTCAATTGAGAAGAAAAAAACAAATTCATTAAACCAGACCACATATGCTGAGAAAAAAAATACGATAATTAGCTTACTCTCTTCTTTTGTTGAGAGAAAAGGGGGTAATGGGGAATTTTCTGGACTAAACAACTAAGCCTTAGGGTTGTTCTAAGAATGTAAACAGATTCACTGAAAATCTGTAACACATGTTTTCTTTTATAAGAAAAGAACAATCTAAAAAATTCTGGACCATGTTCAGTAATGCAGAATTCTTGCTAAGTCTAATTATGCTGCAATATTGAACTCGTTTCTAACTACTGCTTGACTCCTCCCACTGCTAGAATTCTAGCTAGTTCAGTCAGCTCCTTTTATCTATGCTAACTTCTACTAGTGACATCATTGTTTTTGTCTCTTGTACAATTTGCAAGATGGCTACTTATATTGGACTAAATGTATTTTATTATAACAATCACAAAGTTATTCTCTCATTCTAAATCATAACCTCATTCTAAAATGACTTTGAATGACTAAAAATGTATAACTTTATGGTAATTATGTAATAATTAAGCTTTATCTTGTGAATAACCCATAGGTGGTATGCATTTTAAAATCAACTTTAAAGTAGGAGCAAGTTATCTGTAAATTTTGCAAATACAAGTTCACCCGATAGCTTTTCCTTTCTAAACATACTAATACTGTCTGTAAATATCATAAAAAATTCTTGATGAAGACACACATTCATTTGCCATCATAATTTTTCTGGAAATCATCAGACACACATACATATGCTTCAGTTTAATTCTCTCCTGTTTTCTGTAAGTTAATCCACATTTTAATTTGATATTATTTGATACTTCTACTTAAACCTGTATTTTGAAAGCTAATAAATTTCTGGCAATTTCCCCTTTCTAAACAATGACACTCAGAGAACTATTTAAAAGCAGACTGTCAATTTTAGCATATCTTAATTCTTTCTTGTAAACAAAAGATATGCAATAAACTCCTGAACTCATGTTGTTAGATACTACATAGCCTATGCAATTTTCTTAGCAAAATTAGCAATGATGTCATTAATAGAAATTATTTTATTTACCACTTATTTACTCTAAATCTGACATACAATCATTCCCAGCAAAACTGACACCAGTCATATTGCCACAAAAGTGTGATTGTCTTGTCCAAAGTATACTACAGATATTATTCATATTAAAATATTTGTCTACTTAATTTTGAGCATTTAAATTATTATATTTTTAAAGTTTGTTAAATAAAAGATAAACTTTTCAAAATAATTTTTGATAAGCAGTTAATCAGTTTCATTGATGATTAACATACATGATTTATTAATAACATTTATAATTCTAATTGTAGAAATGAAGACTTTCTAGTTTAGAAATTAATTTTGATAATACATCATATATTTAAAATGATATACACACTATGACTGTAATGTTTCATTCTGATGATTAATATGTAACATTTATCATTTTTTATGAATTTTCCTATTTAGCAAATTTCTCAACTAGTTCAACGTGTTAAAAATGTTCATTTTCCACATTTCAAGTGTAAGCCAATAAAAATAGCTTTCCAGTTTCTCATTCATTTTCAATATTCACTGTCAATGTGAGCTAACACTTAGAATGATTCTACACGCTTTCATATGACTGAATTTTTGGCAGAAGGACATACACCAGTATACTTGGCAACTAATGTCACATACACCAGTATAGGACAAGTCTATCAACTAAAACAACAAACCTTCATCAATTTTTTAAAAGTATATGACTTAATTTCACATTTTACTTTTATTTGCTCAAATGTATTGTACAGTACATACAGTAAATTGAAACTTCTTTGTTAAGAACTGTGTTTTTCTCAGTTCCTTTGAAAAATGTATTAACAGGTCTGACTGTAGGTATATTCTAAGAGGGTCTTCATTAGCTTTGAATTATAACTTACATATAAATGTATAAATTCAGATAATAAAAGTGTGTTAATATATTTTTTAAATTAATAAAAAATCAAATTATGCAACATAATAAAAAATGATTTTCTGTAAACATCATTCAGTATTCATAACAATAAACAAACATTTCATTATTATATATATTTAACTTAAGAATAAAATACTCCATTATGACAATTTAAATATACCCAATTATTAAAATAAACAATTGTTTTTAATTTATTGAATATTAAGTCATACTCAAAATAATTTGAATTTAAAATAATCATTATTGAAATCATATTATTGTCAATCTTTAATGACAGTATTGGAATTGTCCAATATCACGTAATCAATTGGTTTTCTTTTTAAAATCAATACAGTAGAGCATTGATTATACGACCCCCGATTAACCATCACATCGGTTAACCAACTGTTCTAGTCGGCAAATTTCAAATGTCCGCTAGTGATGTGGCACTACAATATTTGGCTATGTCTTAGCTACTTTAATATTATTTTTGTTAAATTTTTGCGTGTTTTAGCTGGCAACACGGCTCGACCATTGAAGAGAGGCCAGTATTTAAACGAGACTTAATTTTTTAATTACGAGTGGTTGTTTGTTTTGTGAGCAATAAAATAATTTAAAAATAATTTTTAACAATACAATAGCGACAATTATTATTTTTTTAAAGAATTTGCTAAACTTAACATTGATGAAAATTCAATGCAAAGTTGGTTAATAGCGATATACTAATAAACTAATATACTATACTAATAATGTATTTTTTCCTTCTTTTCGGTTATCTGATTTTTTCAGTTATCCGACCAACCTGAGTCCCCAATTGAGTCGGATAATCGATGCTCTACTGTATCTAAATAAATAAATAAAATACTTTCTTACTGGAACTACACTATAAATAAAAATCAAAACCTTTAAACAATCCAGCAAATCGTTTTTTAATATCTTAAAAATGCTTTTGAACGCTTTAAGCGATCATCCTCAGTTATCATTTTGAATCAAACGAAGAATTCTTCGTTCGATTCAAAATGATAACTAAAAATTATCGCTTAAAGTGTTCTAAAGCATTTTTAAGATATTAAAAAACGATTTGCTGGATTGTTTAAAGGTTTTGATTTTTATTTACTGTATCTAATATTTCCAATATTATAGGGATGGCTGAATACATCTTGTGTAACAGCTAATTTTACTGATATTTTAAGATTTTTATATTTTCATGTACATTGCTAATTAGGCCCATCAATACTTTCTTTAGCAATAGAAACAAGTGCCAATCTGTCGGCTCACCAGCAGACAAAATGTGGGATATTTTTTTAGGAATAAGATTATTTTGATTATTGACATAAATTTTTGGTTTGTATATAAAAACAAAACAGAGCTTTAAAAAAAAAACCTGAAAAGAAAATTATTTTTATTTCAAATTGTTTTCAACAGTAGTTAATTGTTGGAATAAAATAAAATTTTCACTCATTCTCCCCACAGAAAATTTGCATATGCATTCGCATTTTGAATTGCATTTAAAAATTTTTCTGAAATGTCTTGATAAAATAACTAAATAGAAGTTTTATTATCTTTTTATAAACATATTTTTCTTTGTTTTCAAATATATCAAAAATATATATGTTTTTCTCATATATCTATTTTTCTCATAGATATATTTTAATATATTAATATTTTTACTTTCTAATAAATTTAAAAACTCAAATATGGTTACATTTTTGAAAGAAAAATGTATTGCAAAAAGTAAAACATTTGCAAAAATTCAGATTCATTGGTATTCAGAAGAAATATTTGTGCATTTTTTAAATAATTTTTCAGAAAAATATGCAAGATCATTGTTACTATAAAGAAGTGCACCATGCTAAAAATAGCTCATCCCATCATGGTATTGATGAGAATACCTGTTTCATTTAATTTTAGTTATTTTCTATTTTATTTTTATTAATTAATCACAGTATTATATCACGTTTATACTTGCACCTATTTATGCTATTCTACAATGATAATACATGCTTAAAGTAAAATGTCCATTTATTTTAAAAAATTATATTATTATTATTAGTTTAGTGTTGTATGGCAAATTAAAAATTCAGATATAATAAATAAATCTTTAGATTGTCAAGATATATTGAACACATAGAAAAAAAATTGGTATCAAATTGGATCAGATAATTTCTATATTGCTCAAACAATATTAATCTTATTACCATTAATAGATTTATTTTGAGTTAGTTACAGAGTTCATAGCCTTTATTTTGAAGTAAAATAATCTTTATTTAAATAAAAATTTTTAATAAAATGAAAAGTTGAATTTTACTCACCTACAGATACAACATCACCAGGAATAAGATCACTACTAACAATCTGTCTCCATTTACGATTTCTATATACCTGTAAGCAGAACATTTTTTTTTCCATTTAAAAATTTGTTTATATATATACATGCTTCTTAGAAAATATATATAAATATATATATCAATACCTGTATCATATATGGCTTATTTCCCATTTTACGAATTTCTGAGAGATTACGAAGTTGTTGATGAACTAATGTACATTCAAATGCTATGAGCATAACTAAGGTAAATACACTGTAATACCAAAATTCATCCAGACACCAAAGTAAAACACAAAACACTTGAAAGACAAAAAATGGAGCTGTTGCTCTTTCTTTAAATAATTCGATAAATTCAGGAACTACCATTTCCAATCTAAATTTAAAATGTAACTTTATAGATTATATACTTTAATTTTAAATAAGTAATAAGTTATGTAATTTCATAAATATTTATCAATTTAATTATTATTTATTAGTTTAAATTATTAATAATTTTAATTTAAAGGACAAGTGTATAAAATCATTTTGAAGTTCAGATTACATCGATTTTAAAAAATTTTATTTTAATATTAGGATAGTATGTACTAATAAATTTTAGTTATAGTAAACAATAATTCATTCTTAATTTTATTTATCTACAATGAAATCTTGTAAATCATAAATTACACTTTATCACACACTTTCCATTTCATTATTTTATAACAATGCATCATAAATATTACTTGAACGATTTCTTACTATAACTTTAAACTTTAAGATAAAAGTTTCAACAACAATGGCTTTTCTTATAAATATAATAATTTATTATTAGGTTAATAATAGTTTATAAATGTGTATGCTAGATATATTTATATTTGTTGTTAGTATATATATTACGAGGATAAATAACTTAGTAATGTTTCATTCATAACACCTAATTCATTAATCCTAGTTACTCAAGAACACGCAGGGAATTAATAATTTGTAATTATTAAACAGTTTGTTTTACCTTATGTTTAAATTTTAAAAAAAAACAAGTAATCTTACTCATTTTTTCCATATTTTCTATCTGCTGCTTTAACTTCTTCTTCATCTGCATATCCCTTCCATTGTTGATAATAGCCAAAAGACAAATCAACAGGAAATTCTAATCCAACAAATGTTTTCTTTTCATCATTATAAACATACTTTGTTTTTTGAAACATAAACCAAATATCCCATATACCATGATCCTAAAATAAAAAGTTTATTATTAATAGAAATATATTTTTCCTTATATATTTTCTATTATTTTAGATATACTGTATATGGATTTACATTCATATTCAAATGCTTGATTCATTAATTAAATTATGCAAATAAAATTTGAATTCATTATATTATAAAAATCATATNGAAAACATAATAATAAATACTAATGAATCAAGAGCATTTAAACTTTGATGTACTGTACATAGAATATTGAATTATTACATAAAGTCCATCATTTATAGATTTAAATAATTATGAAATTCAAGCAGTAAGGCTTTTTATGTATTAAAAAAATTAATTTTAAAATCTTTATAAATTTACAAAATTCTCTCTTATTAAAAAACCATATAATTTATTTTTGAAGAATTACTATTTTATTTCAAGGGAATGTTATGACATGTAATGTCATAATCTGTATTCCTATTTTCACTCTCCTATTTCTACTTCCTTATTTAGTTTAAACAATTTTATTAAGTATTTATTTATAACTCAAGAATCTTTTCCTCTTGATTTCTTTAATTTAACTAATGTTAAAAATTTTAATATATGTGTATTTTACGTTTTATAAAATCGTGGGAAAATGTCTATATTTAATAAGATTTTAATATTTTTTAAATTATTATTCCATGTATATCTTTTGTCATGTTTTAATTGCAATTATTTTATGCTGTTGTATATTGAAAAGGGAAGAGATTTCTACAATACAGTCTACTGTATTAACTATGTATTTTATGTGCATAAACAAAAAAAAATTTATTCATTAGCATATCCTGTACAAGAAAGAAATAAATTTTAAAAAAAAGTAAAGTTTATTAACAGAAAAGAAAAACAAAACTAAAAACTTTCACATGGTAAACTTAATTGGGTAAAGAAATAAGATACAAGACTGGTTAATACAATGCATGGTTAACAAGGAAATGTACAATTTTTACTTTCAATAACCTTCAACCTAATTAAAAACAACTTAATTTGATAACCAGGAAAAAAGCAGAGGTATATGATTCCAATAAAACAAGATAATGAAGCATCATACTAAATGTGTAAAAATATTTTTTTTTCTTTAAATAGATTAGAAAAATACAACATAGCTCTATAAAAACAAAAAAATAATATCAGAAATGGATTGCCCTAACAAAGTAAAAAGAAAATGAGCTAAAAAAATGCAGAAAAAAAAATTTCACATTCATATTTATTCCTAAAGTAAAATTAGGAATTCCATTAAATAAGTTTGTTCTGGTAGATCATTTTTAAAATATTGTCAAAAAATGATATTTTAGATTATGTCTGAGTTAAACTTCTGTATTTTTATCTATTCTTTGGATGTAATATATATAGCTTATCCACAATTATGTATGTAATTAAAGGAAATAAATTAATAAATAGAAATGTATGTAATTAAATTAATAACGTGATTAAAAATTCATTAAAAATAACCTTAATAATGGTCAAAATGTCTTAAATTTTTTATTTAACTCAATATAATATAAATTCACTACTTTTATGTTGAACTATAAAAAATGTAAAATATTTAATCAATTTTTACTTTATTTTAACATTTACTGTTTCTTAAGAATTATATTTATGCATCAAGTATATATAAATGTTTTCTTTTCATTCTATTAATAAGTGATTAAATGTATCAATTATAGAAAATCCTAGCACAGATTTTGAATATTTTTAATTTAATTTAAAAATCTCTTCCTTTTCAATAATTTATTAATATTTCAAATTACAGTAAAAAATTCAAAACTTTCTATACATATAATTAATTAATTGCTTAGAAAAACTTTTATTTACATATTTTATAATTTTATGATTGGTTGTCCTAATTTGAAAATGTGATTTATTAGATATTAGGGAGTATTTCCCAACCTAGAGTGTGAAAAAAAAAAAATCTGTAATGACTGCCAAATATAATTTTAAATCAGTAATTTTTTCAGTTTGAAAGTTTATACATAGACTATCAAAATTTTTTAGTCCAGAACAATTGTGTTTTGGACTAAAAAAATTTCAAGTTTGCTGTACTTCAACTGATGATGACCCACACACACAAGCCATCCATCAATGAGGCAAATCTATGAGACTGTTGACCACAAGGTTATCTACACACAGTCTGGTGATCAATTCTACAGTGCCTTCAAAATGTAGTTTGGGAAAATGCCCTCACAAATGGTCCTCTGGTAACTGTTAACTGACTTCTGTACAATGAAAATGCACCATACTAACAGCCCTGAGTTTCATCTCCATAGTTCCATACCCCAAACCAGACTTGGGATCCTGCATATTCTTCCTGTATCCCAGACTCAAATACACCCTAACAGACAGATACAAAAAAATGGAAAGATTGCTCCAAACAATCTAGAGAAATCTACTTTGAAAAAGATAATGCCTGATAAGTAGTAATTACTTTTATCTTCCTACAATAAATTCTGTCCCAGATATTTTTGATCAGCTCTTGTTAAGCTCTGCATTATTACATATTTATATAATGCCATGTAAAAATATTGTCTCTCTCTTTATTTCCTCAAACTGATTCATTTTAAAAAGTATAGTAGGGTATTGTACAAATATGTGGTTTAATGTCACTGTTATCATTTAATTTGTATCTTTGTGTAAATAAATTATTTTATATCACAAAAGAACCCATAAAGTAATAAAGCACCAATACATTCTAATAACATATGGTTAATAAAATGTCTTTTTAAGTCTAAAACACAAAGCATTCAGCTATGACATATTCCTCTGTATTATGTATCAGAGTCCACAGAATTAAATGGTTTTATCAAGTATGGCTTCTTCTCCAATAAAACAGCATTTCTCTCTAAATAGACTAAAATATCATTTAAAATAAACTTTATAAAACATGTATTTAATAACTATTTATCATCACTCAATTTGTATATATTTATAAACATAATAAACATACCAATGCCCTATTTTCAGTCACCATATTAGAAAGATTAAACTGGCGTCTATAGTTCATTTCAATCACAAATATTCAACAGTATATAAATTACAGTACATATTTCTATAGAAAAGTCTGTTCCTAATCAAATAGTTTGTTAAATTTTCTATTGGCTATTAATATGCCTCAAAATCAAACTTATAACAACCACAAATGACTTTAAGGCGACTATTTTATCATTTCAATTTTATTAACTTCATCATTTCAATTTTATTGATATTATATAGTATTGTACCCAACTGAAGAGGGATGAATGTATATGTCCAAAATGCATATTGGAGTCAATAAAATTGAAATGATAAAACAGTCACCTTAAAGTCATTTGTAGTTGTTATAAGTTTGGTTTTGAGGCATATTAATAGCCAATAGAAAATTTAACATATTTATCCAAACAAAAAGCATTTTATACTCCAAATAGTTTATGTTGATGAGTCAAGCAAGCGGGGCTTATGTAAATTTGTTATATTAGATGACAATGATAGAAAAATTTCTGCAGAAATGTTTTATGATAAAAATAAACTTTTAAAATGAGTTTTTACAGAGTTAAGTCCAAACATTATTTTATGTTTATGGGTTTTGTTTTATTTATAGTTTTGATTTGTTTAGGATGTTTTATTTTGTTTTACTTCAAAAACTCCCATATTTTGTATACAGTATAGTCCCATACAACATGGGGGATTCGTTACACATTATCGAAACCTGTATTATCACACAATTTATAAAAGTTTAAACCTTAGCCTATAAGTTGAAAAAAAAACATATACCTCTAATCAACAAAAATTGAGGGTGTTGCTTGCTTTATTTGCTTGTTTTATGGGACTCTACTGTATTTTAATTCTAAAACTTTAAAAAATTATTATTTATGTAAGTGACTGTCACTCATGAACTTGTTTGTTGCCAATCTAAAATGGCATTGCTAATTAAGTGATCTCCAAAGTGAATTAAAGAGTGCTCACTTAATCACATTATTGCAGGTTTTAAAATTCAACAAATTAATGAAAAGATTGGGACTGACTTTGTCAGAAAAAGATTGCTGAGAATTAATTTTACAATGTTAGTATGTATGTAAATAGGATGGAACTGCACAGGATATTGTGACATCACCCTCAAAGTGTATGAAACAACTATAGAGTGAGAGAAGCTTCTAAGTGCAAGATAGAGTGATTAGATTTTTTTGTGTTAATTGCAGTGACAGGGAGTTAACTTGTAACATTTTCTGTAAGTGATATAAATTTATTGTTGGTCTTTGTGAAGATTACTTTAAGATTTCTAATTGTCAGGAACATCTGTAATTTTTGTTTTGTTTTTTGATGATTTTTGACTAATTATAGTTTAAAAATTTTTTTATATTATTGTTTGTTGAATTACTAAAATATAATACTTTTAGTGCAAATTAGTATCATTTTTGTGAATTTTTTCTTGGCTCACATGGAATTATTACATGCAAATTTTTACCAAGTATTTATTAAATATATTTATCGAGTTTCGACAAGATGTGAATTACTTTTTCGTTTTTTTTTCTGGACAAGAGTGCTCACAATTTTCTCTTGCTTGTGTGTCTGAAAGTCCAAGCCTGGCAATCAGTTAAACCCCTCTTATTTTTTATATATATCACTGCTCATTAGGTAAATCTGGGTAAACTTGTTTGTTTAATCAAAATAGTGCATTATAAGTTTACATAACTATTTGCATTTACTAATTCAACAATTTTGAAAAGTCAACAACTTGAATTTTTGTTTTTTTGCATTCAAATTCTAATACATCATATCTGAAATGTTCTAAAGATGAAGTCTTATCAACTATGATAATTTAGGCAGATTATACCAATTATTTCAAATCAGATTTTAAAAATATAAAAAAGTGAAACTGAATATGACTTGTAAAAATGTCATAATAATGATAAATATTTTGACAATACTTCATTATTATTTTTATGTTTAGGCTCTTTTTACATTTAAAATTTCATAATATAGTATTAAGACTGCTGGAAACTAGTCAATGCCATCACTGTTGACTTAATATCAGATGATATTTCTGCAGCCATGTGACTACTTTCCTTTAGCAAACTTGCAATGCCAACAACTTGTCACTCATGATGTAGTTTTAAAAAAATCAACAAACAACCTATGAACTATTGCTTGAAAGAATTTGCTGATAAAATGATAAAATTAAGTTAATTAATGTGTTACTTTTAGTTTCATGCTACCATCTTGTGTTTTTTTATTAGTAAATAATTAATAAATAAACAACCAATGTATCACTAAAGATATTTTATACATTTACATATATATATTTTAGTTTCAATAATTTAATGAAATAATTATAATGTTTTTATATGAATGATAATCAGTCAAAAAACTTTTTGTCTTGAAATCACAATTTGTAGCTGAAATAAGTGGCATTAATATTTCACAACCATTGCACAAAAAATCCAACATGTTGGATCTGAGAGTATTTGAAGAAACTGTCTACTTTCCATCAAAGAGTATGATGTAGAGTAATGAATTGATGACTGCAGGATCGATAATTGAATCTTTCATGATTATATAAATTAAGTTTGATGTTGAATCTTACAGGTTTGCTTCAATATTGAGTTTTGCACTTAGTCTTAAATATATTGTGCAATAATTGTTGAAAAAGTAAATCAAACATAAAATAAATTTTAATTGGAAATTTTTTCAAACACAAATAGTGAAAATTATAAGTGTGATGGCTTCAATATTTTAATCAAGATTATTAAGCTGGTCCTAGTTGATTTGTCCAATTTTTTGATTATTATAGTAAATAAAAATTTGCAATTTTATTTTAGTTAGACATGGACAGTTCTCAATTGATGAAGAAGCTCCATTCTGATAATCCTACAGTAAGTCAATATGATCATAAATCAAATTGGGTTGTTTGGAAAGTTATTTAATTTTTTTATTACTAGAGGAATTAGATGTATTTTTACCAGCCAATTTCATTTTAAAACACATTTTCATTATATATTTTGACAGCTGACATTTAAAGGCTTATTTGTAAAAAATTTTGTTTGAATCTGTACAATTTTTTTTCTCGGTGTCCCATCAAATATGGAAAATCAAAAGCAACATTTTCGGCAAATTTTGCTTTTTTATTACCAAAAAATCAAAATGCTGTTCAAGCAAAAAAGAAATTGTGGTAAATGTATGAAGATAATGTGTTGAGAGAAAGACAGTACCAAAACTGGTTTACAACATTTCATTCTGGTAATTTCAATATTGAAGATGCACCACATTCTGGATGGTCAGTTGAAGCCAATGAAAACAAAATAAAGGTACTGATTGAAGCAAACTGCCAAATAACAACACGTGAAATCACTAAGAGATTAAATTTGTCAAATTGAACTGTTTATGAGTACTTGAAACAAACTGGTTTTGTTTCAAAGCTCAATATATGAATTCCACGAGTTCTTAAAGAGAAATGCTCTATTTGGTGGGATATTAAGGAAATTTTTTTTTGGAGCTTTTACCAGACAATTTAACAATTGATTCGAAAGTGTACTGCCATTGCATAAACAAATTGAGTAATATCATCAAGCAGAAAAGGCCGCCAGAATTGATCAACAAAACAGGTGTAGTGTTTTACCATGATAATGTCAAATTTCACACAAGTTTGGTAACTCTTCAGAAACTGTTATAACTTAGATGGGATGTGCTATTACACCAACCATATTTGCCAGATCAGGCACCCTCAGATTATTACTTGTTCCAGTCTTTACAAAATATTTTAAACTGTAAGACGTTTACTTGAAATGAAAATGTCAAAAATTAGTTGCATCCGTTTTTTGTAAGCAAACATCAAAACTTTTATAAATGTGGAACCATACTACTACCAGAAATGATGGCAGCAGGTATTTGACCAAAATGGTCAATATATAATTCAATAAAATATTTATTATAAAAATATTTTTTTTTTAAGGTCTGTTTTGTCCTATTTGTTTATAGTGTAATGTTGGTGTACTGAATGTATGACTGATCATTGGATGACAAGCAGTTTTAAGTAGGTTAATCTATAAATTTTGAGGAAATTGGTTTTATGAAACTTGATACAAAATATTCAATTTGACAAATCAAGTATATTTACATGATTTATTCAAAATAAAATGCTAATTAAAAAAAATATATATATATATAAATCAATATTTATTTTATAACAACAGTATTATTTTATCACTGTAATATATAAAAATATAATTTGTTGTGTTTTGAAACATTACTAAACTTACTTTTGAATGATGAAGTTTAACCAATTCAGCAGATCCATTATTTGGAGTTGGTTTCACTTTGACTAATACAGCTTTCTTTGGATCAACAACCTAAATTTTTAATAAGGAATAAAATTTGTTTTTATTAATATTACAATAAAAGCAATTTAATAAATGTATCTCATTTACATGAAACAAATCAGAATGAATAAATAAAACTGAATTTTTAAAATATCAATCATGAATTTTAGAAGAACAATAAGTGAAACCTCTCTTAATAGAGACTTCTTTATAAATAAGCAATTTTCATGATCCAGTATAAAAAAAAAATATATAACTTCATTACAATTAACCTCTCTTAAATGTATACTCTCTTAACAGATAAAAATTAAGACTACTGTCTATCGACATTAATAAACTTTATTAATTAAAACACACACAATCACACATACAAGTAAGTACTTTCAACCTTTATAGAATGTCATCTTCAGATGAAAAAAAACAAACTTTACAACGTTTATATAAAATCTTAAATTAATGTAACAATCAAACAAAACAAAATTATTCTCAGCCAGGAATTAATTTTTTAAATTATTAAATAGCAAAGCCCATATTTTAGGAGCTCTAGGGTGGGTCTATTACAAGACTATTTTCTTAATAAATGCTTCCCAGATAAATAACTAGTTACAGTCCACACACCGTACAATGAAGGAAGACTCATTTCATAGGGGCACAAAGCTAAGATCAAGTACCCTCCTAGATAGTTCTACTGAAAGTCTATTATTACAAATGTCATCTTGGTACTCTACTGTTGGCTTTGTAATTTTCTTGTTGTGTCCCTGATATAAATCATCATTGCACCACTGTTTTGATCTTGTAAGGAAACTAAGTAAATGCCTGATTTTTCTGAAGTGGATAAACAATCTCTTTCAATATATAGTATTCTTTGTAAGGACAACTGTGGTTTTATTGGAAGGTTAAAACATAATTTCCAAAACTTTTTGGTGGATACTCTCTGTTATTGATAGACATGTGAAATGTGATAAGGTTGATATCTCAATCTCTCTTAATAAATATAATACTTTATTACTGAGTCAATCTCCTTGTTTGGAGTTTATGGTTACAATCAACTCAAATCAATTCTAAAATCTAAAAATAAAAAGTTGCTGTTTGCTGTGAAACAGAACACAATTTCCAAGTTGAAAAAGAATGTGTGTGTGTGAATAAGGCTGTATGTAAATCACTGACATTTAAAGAGAATGAAAATTATTGAATATCAAACATTAGAAGTACAAAATGAGAAAATGAAAAGAAATGTTCAACACTGTGAAAATGCAAGCTGCAGAAACAAGTAGAAGGCTGAGGTTTCTCAACTACTCAACCATTGATCCTGTAATGACAACAAGCAGCAAATCCAATAGATGCAAGGAAGAAGTACAACTCCTAACTTGCACATATTTAATTTGCTGCTTGTTTGCTGTACCTATTGGATTTTTAAAAGTTTTTTAAAACTTTTAACATTAGTATTATAGTATTTTTAATATTAATCCAGTTTCAAAAAAGTTTAATAATAATTGTATAAAAAATTATATAAATTATATGAATAACAGTATATTCATTTAGAGATTCACCTCATATAATGTAAACCTCATTTAATCAGAGTTATACTATAATTAAAAATATAAAAGAAACTTTATTAGATTAAATATAAAAAGTAAAAAAATAAACAAAAATTACAGTGAAATAATTATACAGTATTTAAAGATTATAAACTGCATTGTTTCAAGTTTCTATCACAACTATTTAATACATTTCAGTATATTGTAAATGCTAATAAATTTTTTTTTCATTTAAAATGTGATTTCAAACATTCTAGATACAAATATATTTCAATCCAACTTATAATCAATTTAGATTTTACTAATTTTATTAGAATATATATATTTAACAAAAAACCATTAATGGCTTAAAAGTTAAACATTATTGTTTATTTTGCATTAATTGATATAAGAGTCATACTTAGACATTTGTGCAAAGCATAATATAAATATAGTAGTTAAGACAAATATCATTAATAATGAAAAAATTACATTTACAAAAATATGTACAATATTTCTGTTCAATTGAGTAAAAATGAAAAATTACACATAAAAATGGCATTTAGTCATATTTTGATTTGTTCCTTTGCTCTGTATGGAACTCAAATGTAATGTTTAAATGAGCTTTATAAATATTTTGTTTGCAATTAATTTTGCCATTTATATTCTTCTTTATGTTTTATTTCTAGTAATTAATTAATATTACATCTTAATGATACAAGTTATAAATGAATTAGATATATCAACATATACCTAGATTTAAATGTAAATGAACAATGCTGTTTAATGAAATTTCTTAGTTTTAATATTATGAAAAAGATCATTGTTATAGAAAATGTGTATTTGGTCTACCAGTTGATTCAAGGCTAAAAAAAAAAGTAAATATTGAATATAAAATGTAAATTTGTGTCATGATTAATTGGATAGTCAGTCAATTAATGATAAAATAATCCTATCTCAGACACACACACTCTTTATAGATACATTCAATTCCTTACATTATACATTTTCTTTTTCCAATCAATCAATAGAACAAATATACAAGAGCAGAGTTCCAATCAAATATACATTTTCTTGTTCCAACTTGTTTTTAAAATATTAAAACTAAAAAATCTCAAAGGAAATTTTTTAAATCCATCTTGATCTAGCTATTCTTATAGATCATATATCAGAAAGACAATGTTGTGAACATTTTAGAATGTGATTCTGACCAATTTTCAAGTTGAAAAAGAATCTGAAACTAGTTCATGTATGTATAACAATTTTTTATTTACTTTGCATTATACATTAAATAATAAAAATTAATTATAATATGAAATCATACAGGAAGGATTATCATGATTAATGTTGTAATCAGTATATCTTTATCGATAAAAAATAATAATAATAATTTTTTTAATATCTATACATTAATACATGTAAATATAAACATATTTTTTTAATATAATCTAGCTTGATACTCACACCAACTAATGAATAGCAGGAAGAAAAGTTCATTGAGTATGGCATTATTAATAGTTTTTTCTCTTGCTAGCACTTTCAACAAATTTATTTTCATTGTTGTCAGGCAAATAAAAACTCCATTGCCAAATTTGTGCAGACTCATCAGCAACAATCGGGACAAATTTGCCACCTTTGAGAAATCACCTTTGAGAAATTTGCCACCTTTGAGAAATCTGGATTCTCCAATGTGGTACCATTGGAGAATCCAGCAATGGGGATGAATATGAGATATAGTACACTGGTGCCACAGCAAGAATGCTTGCTACCTGCGTAGCTAAGCACCATGATAATGTGGTGAAAGGAAAGCGCACCACAGAGCTTGCAAAAAAGGTGCTCAAACAAAATTACAACACGTTATGGGCCCAAACAACAATACTCAAAGCCTGCAGTGATCGAAAACTCTTCTTTATAAGGGAATTCTACTCAAAAAATTCTCAGAAACATGCAACACTCCAACTCTTGATTTGCCCAACATATGAGTCACCTTCAATGTTCCCTCTAAGCTGCACGGCTGCGCACTGCTCAAATTGTTGCCCCACACGAGAATTTATGTGCCGCGCAGGTGAACATGCACACCTATTTGAATTGTTCTTTACTTATTTCTCACTCTGTCTGCAACATGATTATTGCTGAGTATATTTCGATTAAATACATNTAGAAAAACTTTTATTTACATATTTTATAATTTTATGATTGGTTGTCCTAATTTGAAAATGTGATTTATTAGATATTAGGGAGTATTTCCCAACCTAGAGTGTGAAAAAAAAAAAATCTGTAATGACTGCCAAATATAATTTTAAATCAGTAATTTTTTCAGTTTGAAAGTTTATACATAGACTATCAAAATTTTTTAGTCCAGAACAATTGTGTTTTGGACTAAAAAAATTTCAAGTTTGCTGTACTTCAACTGATGATGACCCACACACACAAGCCATCCATCAATGAGGCAAATCTATGAGACTGTTGACCACAAGGTTATCTACACACAGTCTGGTGATCAATTCTACAGTGCCTTCAAAATGTAGTTTGGGAAAATGCCCTCACAAATGGTCCTCTGGTAACTGTTAACTGACTTCTGTACAATGAAAATGCACCATACTAACAGCCCTGAGTTTCATCTCCATAGTTCCATACCCCAAACCAGACTTGGGATCCTGCATATTCTTCCTGTATCCCAGACTCAAATACACCCTAACAGACAGATACAAAAAAATGGAAAGATTGCTCCAAACAATCTAGAGAAATCTACTTTGAAAAAGATAATGCCTGATAAGTAGTAATTACTTTTATCTTCCTACAATAAATTCTGTCCCAGATATTTTTGATCAGCTCTTGTTAAGCTCTGCATTATTACATATTTATATAATGCCATGTAAAAATATTGTCTCTCTCTTTATTTCCTCAAACTGATTCATTTTAAAAAGTATAGTAGGGTATTGTACAAATATGTGGTTTAATGTCACTGTTATCATTTAATTTGTATCTTTGTGTAAATAAATTATTTTATATCACAAAAGAACCCATAAAGTAATAAAGCACCAATACATTCTAATAACATATGGTTAATAAAATGTCTTTTTAAGTCTAAAACACAAAGCATTCAGCTATGACATATTCCTCTGTATTATGTATCAGAGTCCACAGAATTAAATGGTTTTATCAAGTATGGCTTCTTCTCCAATAAAACAGCATTTCTCTCTAAATAGACTAAAATATCATTTAAAATAAACTTTATAAAACATGTATTTAATAACTATTTATCATCACTCAATTTGTATATATTTATAAACATAATAAACATACCAATGCCCTATTTTCAGTCACCATATTAGAAAGATTAAACTGGCGTCTATAGTTCATTTCAATCACAAATATTCAACAGTATATAAATTACAGTACATATTTCTATAGAAAAGTCTGTTCCTAATCAAATAGTTTGTTAAATTTTCTATTGGCTATTAATATGCCTCAAAATCAAACTTATAACAACCACAAATGACTTTAAGGCGACTATTTTATCATTTCAATTTTATTAACTTCATCATTTCAATTTTATTGATATTATATAGTATTGTACCCAACTGAAGAGGGATGAATGTATATGTCCAAAATGCATATTGGAGTCAATAAAATTGAAATGATAAAACAGTCACCTTAAAGTCATTTGTAGTTGTTATAAGTTTGGTTTTGAGGCATATTAATAGCCAATAGAAAATTTAACATATTTATCCAAACAAAAAGCATTTTATACTCCAAATAGTTTATGTTGATGAGTCAAGCAAGCGGGGCTTATGTAAATTTGTTATATTAGATGACAATGATAGAAAAATTTCTGCAGAAATGTTTTATGATAAAAATAAACTTTTAAAATGAGTTTTTACAGAGTTAAGTCCAAACATTATTTTATGTTTATGGGTTTTGTTTTATTTATAGTTTTGATTTGTTTAGGATGTTTTATTTTGTTTTACTTCAAAAACTCCCATATTTTGTATACAGTATAGTCCCATACAACATGGGGGATTCGTTACACATTATCGAAACCTGTATTATCACACAATTTATAAAAGTTTAAACCTTAGCCTATAAGTTGAAAAAAAAACATATACCTCTAATCAACAAAAATTGAGGGTGTTGCTTGCTTTATTTGCTTGTTTTATGGGACTCTACTGTATTTTAATTCTAAAACTTTAAAAAATTATTATTTATGTAAGTGACTGTCACTCATGAACTTGTTTGTTGCCAATCTAAAATGGCATTGCTAATTAAGTGATCTCCAAAGTGAATTAAAGAGTGCTCACTTAATCACATTATTGCAGGTTTTAAAATTCAACAAATTAATGAAAAGATTGGGACTGACTTTGTCAGAAAAAGATTGCTGAGAATTAATTTTACAATGTTAGTATGTATGTAAATAGGATGGAACTGCACAGGATATTGTGACATCACCCTCAAAGTGTATGAAACAACTATAGAGTGAGAGAAGCTTCTAAGTGCAAGATAGAGTGATTAGATTTTTTTGTGTTAATTGCAGTGACAGGGAGTTAACTTGTAACATTTTCTGTAAGTGATATAAATTTATTGTTGGTCTTTGTGAAGATTACTTTAAGATTTCTAATTGTCAGGAACATCTGTAATTTTTGTTTTGTTTTTTGATGATTTTTGACTAATTATAGTTTAAAAATTTTTTTATATTATTGTTTGTTGAATTACTAAAATATAATACTTTTAGTGCAAATTAGTATCATTTTTGTGAATTTTTTCTTGGCTCACATGGAATTATTACATGCAAATTTTTACCAAGTATTTATTAAATATATTTATCGAGTTTCGACAAGATGTGAATTACTTTTTCGTTTTTTTTTCTGGACAAGAGTGCTCACAATTTTCTCTTGCTTGTGTGTCTGAAAGTCCAAGCCTGGCAATCAGTTAAACCCCTCTTATTTTTTATATATATCACTGCTCATTAGGTAAATCTGGGTAAACTTGTTTGTTTAATCAAAATAGTGCATTATAAGTTTACATAACTATTTGCATTTACTAATTCAACAATTTTGAAAAGTCAACAACTTGAATTTTTGTTTTTTTGCATTCAAATTCTAATACATCATATCTGAAATGTTCTAAAGATGAAGTCTTATCAACTATGATAATTTAGGCAGATTATACCAATTATTTCAAATCAGATTTTAAAAATATAAAAAAGTGAAACTGAATATGACTTGTAAAAATGTCATAATAATGATAAATATTTTGACAATACTTCATTATTATTTTTATGTTTAGGCTCTTTTTACATTTAAAATTTCATAATATAGTATTAAGACTGCTGGAAACTAGTCAATGCCATCACTGTTGACTTAATATCAGATGATATTTCTGCAGCCATGTGACTACTTTCCTTTAGCAAACTTGCAATGCCAACAACTTGTCACTCATGATGTAGTTTTAAAAAAATCAACAAACAACCTATGAACTATTGCTTGAAAGAATTTGCTGATAAAATGATAAAATTAAGTTAATTAATGTGTTACTTTTAGTTTCATGCTACCATCTTGTGTTTTTTTATTAGTAAATAATTAATAAATAAACAACCAATGTATCACTAAAGATATTTTATACATTTACATATATATATTTTAGTTTCAATAATTTAATGAAATAATTATAATGTTTTTATATGAATGATAATCAGTCAAAAAACTTTTTGTCTTGAAATCACAATTTGTAGCTGAAATAAGTGGCATTAATATTTCACAACCATTGCACAAAAAATCCAACATGTTGGATCTGAGAGTATTTGAAGAAACTGTCTACTTTCCATCAAAGAGTATGATGTAGAGTAATGAATTGATGACTGCAGGATCGATAATTGAATCTTTCATGATTATATAAATTAAGTTTGATGTTGAATCTTACAGGTTTGCTTCAATATTGAGTTTTGCACTTAGTCTTAAATATATTGTGCAATAATTGTTGAAAAAGTAAATCAAACATAAAATAAATTTTAATTGGAAATTTTTTCAAACACAAATAGTGAAAATTATAAGTGTGATGGCTTCAATATTTTAATCAAGATTATTAAGCTGGTCCTAGTTGATTTGTCCAATTTTTTGATTATTATAGTAAATAAAAATTTGCAATTTTATTTTAGTTAGACATGGACAGTTCTCAATTGATGAAGAAGCTCCATTCTGATAATCCTACAGTAAGTCAATATGATCATAAATCAAATTGGGTTGTTTGGAAAGTTATTTAATTTTTTTATTACTAGAGGAATTAGATGTATTTTTACCAGCCAATTTCATTTTAAAACACATTTTCATTATATATTTTGACAGCTGACATTTAAAGGCTTATTTGTAAAAAATTTTGTTTGAATCTGTACAATTTTTTTTCTCGGTGTCCCATCAAATATGGAAAATCAAAAGCAACATTTTCGGCAAATTTTGCTTTTTTATTACCAAAAAATCAAAATGCTGTTCAAGCAAAAAAGAAATTGTGGTAAATGTATGAAGATAATGTGTTGAGAGAAAGACAGTACCAAAACTGGTTTACAACATTTCATTCTGGTAATTTCAATATTGAAGATGCACCACATTCTGGATGGTCAGTTGAAGCCAATGAAAACAAAATAAAGGTACTGATTGAAGCAAACTGCCAAATAACAACACGTGAAATCACTAAGAGATTAAATTTGTCAAATTGAACTGTTTATGAGTACTTGAAACAAACTGGTTTTGTTTCAAAGCTCAATATATGAATTCCACGAGTTCTTAAAGAGAAATGCTCTATTTGGTGGGATATTAAGGAATTTTTTTTTTGGAGCTTTTACCAGACAATTTAACAATTGATTCGAAAGTGTACTGCCATTGCATAAACAAATTGAGTAATATCATCAAGCAGAAAAGGCCGCCAGAATTGATCAACAAAACAGGTGTAGTGTTTTACCATGATAATGTCAAATTTCACACAAGTTTGGTAACTCTTCAGAAACTGTTATAACTTAGATGGGATGTGCTATTACACCAACCATATTTGCCAGATCAGGCACCCTCAGATTATTACTTGTTCCAGTCTTTACAAAATATTTTAAACTGTAAGACGTTTACTTGAAATGAAAATGTCAAAAATTAGTTGCATCCGTTTTTTGTAAGCAAACATCAAAACTTTTATAAATGTGGAACCATACTACTACCAGAAATGATGGCAGCAGGTATTTGACCAAAATGGTCAATATATAATTCAATAAAATATTTATTATAAAAATATTTTTTTTTTAAGGTCTGTTTTGTCCTATTTGTTTATAGTGTNTACTTTATAATTAATTATTTTAATTTTTATAGAAAAAATAAGATTTTATATATATATATGCTCAGAAAAATTTTTTGCTCAGAATCTGCTCAGCAAAAATTTTTTTTGCTCAGAGAAGTATGTCTGCTCATCTGCAAAAAAAATTAGAGGGAACATTGGTCACCCTATATAAATGGTTAAACAGTGATCCACATTGTCTGTAACACCATTAATGTGGACCGGCATCCAAGCATGCACTGTATTACATCATACACATAACATCGCCTGTGCAACATCAAACGTATTCGAAATTTGTAGCTGGCTCGTAACAACTTCAATCCAAAATTTTTGTTTAAATTAATATGCGTTACATTCTCATTAAAACATTTATGTTCAATTTAAAAGATTTTATTCGCCTGACAATGATGAAAATAAATTTGTTGAAAGCGTTAGCAAGAGAAAAAACTATTAATAACACTGTACTCAGTGAACATTCTTCCTGCCATATTTTTTAAAATACATTAATACTTATAAATATAAAACATAGATTCCTATAAAAGGTTAAATATTTATAAAAATAAAAACTCAATTTTGTAATAAACTGTATATTTTATATAACTACTTTTCAAATTTAATCAATAATAATTTCAATTTATATATTCATACATTCACAGTGTAACATCAACTGATGTAGTACAACTTCTACCTAAGTACTTAGTTTATATAAAAACATAACAATAAATTTTATTTTTTAAATTCTGAAAGCACTTATAAATTAAGTAAATACTATATCATCAAATTTAAATATAAAGCAATAACTGCTATTCTGTTCTTAATTTTGTATTATCACGGAAACAAATTTTTAAATATAATGTCATATACATTGATCAATTAATCCATTTCACCACCACTACAATCTCTATTCAAACTTAGAAAGAAATGCTAATACAATTCTATAGAATAGTACCAATTATGTATCTATTATATTTGAAAAACTTTATTATATTTGTTGTACTGCATTTAATACAAATTATTGTACTTTAATATAAGTTTAAATTACACCTGTATATACAGTATACTTAACACAGTATTTCAAGTTAATTTATCATAATTACCAACAATAAATATTTTCATTAAGCAAAAGTGAGAAAGTCCATCTGTTATTGTGAATATGATTGCTGACTGCATCAAGATATTGTAAACTTACATTTATATCATTTAATACAGTGTTTTTCAACCTGTGGGTCGCGACCCCCAGGGGGGTCGCAAAGCCTTACACAGGGGGTCGCAGGTAAAAGAAAAACAAGTGTTTGTAGGTCCTACACTACAATAAAAAAACTACAATTTCAGTGTGAAGGCTATGCCTGTTTATTTTACACTGTAAAATAAACCTGAAAAATCAATTGTAGTATAAAATTTACAGTACAATTGGTTTTTCGATCGCTATTTAGCTCTCAACAGAAAGAAAATTAAATACATAGTTTTTAAAATCACTGATATAGTTTTAATATGGTCCTGAGGGGTCGCCAGAATTTTTAACTTGTAAAGGGGTTGCATATTCAAGAATGTTGAAAAACACTGATTTAATATAATGGGTTTTTTAATATAACTCTTATCTAATTTTAATATTAATTTGCTAATAATAATATTTATTTGAATAGACCTACTTAAGATCTACTATTTTCTAGGAATTCTGCTATATTTGAAAACTTCAACTTTTCTAGAGAATTCTGTTATATATTTAGATTCACTGACAATAAATCAATAATTAAATAAAATAAAGCTTATATTTGCTTTGCATTATGTTTTTGAAGTTTACTGAGGGTATCTGAAGATAAAATGGTTGAGAGTTTTGAAAATGTCAATAAAAATAAACAACACACACACACTAAAGACATACTTAAGTCATCGATTTTATTAGGAAAATTACTAAAAGTATTTCCTTAAAATTGTATTTTGAGGAAAACTAAATTTTAATCAAATTAAAAGTTTGATGTGTTATATTTTATGCAACAATAATTTAATGTAAAAAAAAGAGGCAATACTCCTGAACCCTTATGCTGGTATATTAGCACTTTTCTGAAACTTTATTATTATAAAAGAGAACATTTCTTATCTTAAAAACTAAAGGATGACAGAATTAAGATTTAATAAAAATTTAAAAAGTAAAATTTAATAAAATTTTTCAAACCATATTCTAGATTGATTTATTAAATTAAGTAATATAAAAACACTATAAAAAAACTATGTATGTATGTTTGTATACATATATGTATGTTATGTACAGTACAACATAGTGTATAAAGTGTAATAAAAAAGTTTATAATGTTCTCTTAGGTCCAAGTCACTAATTAATCAACACAGAATCTTTGCAATGGTGGGGAGACACTGACAATTTTGTGCTACAGACTGCTTAAAAGTTTTGTATTGGTTCAATCATCAGTATTCAAATAACAATTCATTAACAACTGTATGAATTTTGCAATCTTTGATCTTAAAATGTGTGAAATTAATGAAAAAAAAAAACAAAAAACATGTATTAAATTTGCTGAAAACTTGGAAAAAGCAGTGCATAAACATTTCAAATGTTATAAACAGTGTTTGAGGATGTTTAAAATAGAGAAAGGAAAATAACTAAAATGTGAAATATATGAAAACTTTATCAGTTTTTATCAGTTTTGTGTTGTTTTTTATTATTGTAGTTTCAAATGTTTTTTCACAAAATAATAGTGACTATCTTTATCTTTTGTCAATATTTACATGAGTGGTATAGAACAGTGGTCTGCAACCTTCCTGACCACTAAACTCACAATTTTGAATCCCATGGACCACTATCAAATTTTTTTAATGATACAAAATCTGTAGAATAATGATCATAAAAGTTCAATTTTACTATATTAATATGAAATTCACATGTTTAATTATAACAAATTAATGCAAGTCTAAAGTTCATTGCTGCTTGTTTGAAATAAGTTTATGAATTCTTAGCGCTTTTCCACAAAGGAAAATAACGCACCCACAATATTGTTTATTGTTCATTATTTATTGATAACAATCACTTCATATTTGGTTTTAGATTCAAATAAAAATCCCCAACAAGTGAAAAAAAGCATTTTGCATTTCTTTCATAATACTTTGCATTACCTTCAGTTGATCAATGTCCAAATTTCTCCGCAGACCACCCAAATTTTCTTGTGAACCATTGATAGTCCATGGACCACTGGTTGCCGACTGCTAGTATAGAAGATTTAAAACTGCTAAACAATCGATGATGATCCAAGGCAAGGAAGATCTTCAACAGCCACCACAGACAAAAGAAGACATTGTTGTTGACTAGAAATTAATCATCAAATCACTACATACGAACTAGCTAAGGACTTGAATATCTCTTTGTTCATGCCAACTGTTGCAAACTGGAATACCAGAAAGTAGCAGGAAGTTAAATGCCTCTTCCCATGGAAAAGAGTGATGTGATTCTAACCACCGTTGTGGTTCAAGTCCCTGAACTTTTTGACCACAAATTATATTATTTAATTACCTATGTAGTAAATTTATTTCAGTAATCTATTCAATTATGAATAATATTGCTGAAGAATTAAAAATAATCATTTTTATTAAAATAAAAATAATTTACATTTAGTATTATTTTATATCAATTTATTCCATTTTGGCTCAAATATACTGAATAAAAAATTTGTGAAAATAATAACTGTTCTTTTATCTTTGTCTAATGAATTCAATATATTTAGATAATACTTTTGTTCATTAAAATCACAAACAGACTATCCAAAACAGTATCTTCACTTGTCCTTTTTCACACCAGGAACTCATCTAAAACACACTATGGTTTGACCTTTATTTGAGGCTATGACCTCAGTAAATTATATAAAAGACAAAAATGTACTTTGAATAGTCTACATTTATGATTTTAACAAACTTCCATGTTCTAGATTAGTGGGGCGCAAATCGTGGGGTTGCAAGAAAATTTTTCGGATTTGCCAAATTCAAAATTTATTTGACAATAAAAAATATAAGGCTTTTCTTCAACAAGTTTCAGTTACCAGTATTAGTAAAATAGTGAAATGAAATTATATTATTTATAAAAATAAAAGTATATTTTTTTATGAAAACAATTGTCTAACTATTGATAATACAGACAGAGGATAACTTACAGATTGTCATTTCCAATACAGATCTGAACATAGAAGCAATCATGAGCTCTTTGCAAGCACATACCTCACATTGAATTGCTATGATTTAAAGTTTTTTTAAAAGTATTTTTCATTAAATAAATATTTATACCCATATACATAAATAAAACCATTGTATCATAAAATTATGTGTTTTATTCAAATCTCTAATAAGGCAGAAACATAAGCACAAATCCCAATAAGAATTTCACTTTAACTACATTGACAATTAAAAAAAACATCTATTTATCCTGGGATTGTGACAAAACTTTATACAAAATGGGGGGTCAGAAATAAAAATAGTTTGCACACTACTGCTCTATAGTATTATTTTTTAAATGTAAATTTTTTAAAAATACTTTTGTTGTTTACATTTATAAATTTTTATTATTAAACAATTTAAATTCTAATAAATTTATTAATTTTCTTAAAATAAAACAAGTATAGTTGTCTGCCAAATTAACATATAAACTTAGATTCTGATTTTGACAAGATTTTATTTCTGCTAAATAACATTGGCATCTTGCCAAGACTTTAAGCCATCCTTTTATGAAGGAAAATAAACCAAAAGGTACCGTGGATCAAAAGTAATCATTTATTAGATATTTTGTAAAAGTTTTTTATGACACTTCAAACTTTGTCAAACACACCAAAAGTTATTCTTATCTTTCTGAAGATTCATTGCAACTATTTATTTGAAAGAACTCTATAATCTACATATCACACATAGATTGTAATACAATATACATATTCATATATACTACATATACATGTAGTAAACTAAATTTCTGACCCTCCATCTTTTCAGTGATAATCTGTTTTTGAAAGCAGTTGTGGAAAATTTCTAGCTAGGCTGACCTTTTATAAGCTAACAAAGCACCTTGAGTGTAATGAACTTCTCCCAGCAGTACTCCAGCTTTGCAGTACTTGGTGAAAAAAAATCTGTCTTGGTTCTTGCATCACTCAGAGACAGCATCATCACTATTGAAATGCTGTCCTTTTGGATGTCATTTGAGTGTTGGAAACAAGTGAGTCTGTTAGTACCAAATCCAATGAGTAAGATGTGGTAACAATTCAAAGTCATATTCATGAATTTTCTGCAAAAAGGTGTAGGCAGTGTAACAGGGCACATTTAATACAAGATCACAACTTGTTCCAATTTTTCAGGGCATTTCTTGGCAATTGCATCTCACAAGGGAATTACATATAGAGAGTTGCACTTCAAAATGTTGCCAACTTTATTCTGCTTTGACAACTCCTTAACAGGTATGCTCACTATTTTTCAACCAACTCTTGTATTGTAAAATAAATTAATTCATTTAAGAAGGAACATGTATAAATTGTGTCATATTTTTTTTGTTAATACATAAATTTTCCAATTATAACAACAATCAAATTAAAAATGTGATTTTTAATAATGTGGCAACAAATAATGCTGACGGCTTTACAAAAAGTTCAACATTATGCTCACAAATGCTACAATCAAATGATTATACTTTCACAACTGCAAAAGAAAATACACTTACTTGTGAATATTTGGGCTTTAATACATCTCTTTTGAACCTGGATAAATGTAAAAGTGAATACCTGAATATTGAAAACACTAACTTTACACACTGTTTCAGAATAATGATCTAATGTTTTTATTTTACATTTTTGTCAAGCTTTGCAATCATTCAGTAATGTAATAAAATATGTTTTAAAGGACTATCTCCCATAGAATTAGCTTAAACCAATTGTTCTTTTCAGTTTTTTATCCAGTTTGTATAGGACCTATAATTCTAGCAGGATATGGTCAAGAAAATGTTAGTGATTTTTTTTTTAGATTACATATAAATACTTATTAATTAAATAGTAAAATTCATATATTTTTGTATGCTATAAATGAGGTTACAATTCCACTTTTAATTTTTGTAAAATAATTAAAAATCAATCCTTTCCATGTATATATATATATAGACATTTATTATGCTTTTCTTTTTATTTGGCTCTTGGCTCTCTTTCCTGTGGGCACTAAGAGGCATCTGGCATTCTCATTGTAAGTTTGGCAAGGCCCATAATGATAACAGCTGAGTGTGATATATACAGTACAGCCCAACATATCCAGGATTTATTGCTCATGAATAATTCCTAAATGCTTGCCAGGATTTGATCCCAGTCCCCAGAATGGTAGGCTAATTGTCTTAATCATCTCAGCCATCTGGCTGTCATTATTATGTTCCAGAACTGAATTAAAATACCTCTATGATAATGAATTTTACAGTTTTTAAATCCAATATTTTAATTAGATTTATAAACAATGATTATATAGTGAAAAATATTTTTTTTTTTTTTCAAAATTTTTCTATGTTGTGATACATAAATAAAACATATTACCTAAAATTTTTATATAACATATGGTTTGGAAGAATTTATTTAAATTAAGTTGTTATAAATACCTCTAAAGACTCTTAATAAGAAATTATAGTCTTGATGATTTTAATTACTGTAATTATTAAGCATATTAATAATACAAATAATATGCTTAAAGTCAATTCAAATTTGAGTTTCATTTCCATATACTGTATAGAAGGAGATTGAGATAAAGTTTATGGTTAAATAAAATAATTTACATATAGAATAAAAGAAAAATTTTAACTTAGGCATTTTTTGAGTAATGCAACGAGACTTAATCATGACGAATCGTAAATAAATTTAACTTGCTTAAAATTCAAAAACTTGAAAATGATCCAAAGGTGAATGAATGATCAAATTGCCATTTCATAACATATTATAATGAATGAATGCTTATGGAAAAAGCATTAAAATAAAGTTATTTTTATCAGTAAACTTTTACCATTATTTTCACTATATACTAACCTTATTACAGCAAAATAGAGATTTTATATTGACAGACCAATGACAGAATAAACATGCCAGAATCTGCAGGAAACCGATGAATGAGAAAACAATCAGTCCAGCTTCGTAATACTCTTGCACACCGTAAATAGATACCCATAAATATAACCAAGAGAAATAGAGAAGAATAAAAGGTCCAATATAACCGTGTAATAAGACATTTCTTGGTTTATACAAAGTCACACTCGCAATCAGGTCGTCCATCTTGAAACATTATAGGACCGCATCTAACACGTCGATTAATTTCATTTGCTTTTTAATATCTTCGAAAACGTTAATAATTTAAGCTGAAATGTTAATACGGAAACAAAGAGCTAAATTTCAAGTGTAATTTTATCTATTTCTTAATAAAATACTGAAAACTTTTAAAAATGAAAAGGAAAAATAATTTAAAAATCACGTTGCCAACTTTTTATGGTTTTATTTATTATTTTTTTTTATTTTGAAATAAAAAGATTTTTTAAATTTTGTTTAAAAGCATTTTAATACCATACTCAATCAAATATTAAATTAATAATAATTTAAATTACATTAATTAAATATTGAATAAATATATGAAAATTCCATTAAACATTGTGATGCTTAAACATCTTACTTGTTTTTTCATTTTCTACTCTGTCTTCTGGGACTGAGAGGGCATTTTTCCGTATTCATAGTAGATTAAGTCAGCCCACAATAAGCATTTAAGTAATAAAAGACATGGATAGATATGTCTGGAACAGACTGTCCATGAAAAATTATTGAAATTCTGTGTCTTCGCGGTTTTGTTCCAAGTTCCTTCCCACCGGTAGAATAATATCTTAACCGCTTCTGCTAATCGGCAGGCAACCTTTACTAATTTTAATTTAGTGACATAAATCATCAATTACTTTGTTCTTGGATCGTCTCTCTATGTCGGGAAATGCAAGGATCGTGTCTTCCATTTTTTGTTTAACTCTTTACGTCCTACGGGCACTAAGAGAATCTCTTTTAGCAAGCCTATTATGCGTTCGGCCAAGCCACAATGTGATGCCGGGTAGTAAGGGACAGGGCCCGACAAAAATTTGATTCAGGATCCCTCAGAGCAATAGACTACCACTTTAATTGCTCGGCCATCCGGCCGGCCATGTTTTCCATTGTCGGCAGTTACAAGAATCGCTTCTGTAGCTGGCAGGTACAAGGATAATCTTTTTTTGTGGCGGAAAGTGAAAGTTGACTTGTCCACGTCCGTCAGGTACAAGAATCGCCTAACAAGAGCAGGGTTCGCTTCTTTCTTTTCGGCTCCGGCTCAATTCTATCGCGATATGACAAAGTCGTGCGATGTCCTAGTAACATATGTCCTGATCCATGATCGGTGTATAAATAATCGAATCATTAATTCGTTTCAAGCGTGTTTTTATCGGAAGCGGTCACGCCTCTCTCACGACATAGGCACGATACTGACACCAACTGACAGTTGCATTGCACGAAATCGTGCAATGCAAATGTCAGCTGGCGGGCGTCANTATTTTATCACTGTAATATATAAAAATATAATTTGTTGTGTTTTGAAACATTACTAAACTTACTTTTGAATGATGAAGTTTAACCAATTCAGCAGATCCATTATTTGGAGTTGGTTTCACTTTGACTAATACAGCTTTCTTTGGATCAACAACCTAAATTTTTAATAAGGAATAAAATTTGTTTTTATTAATATTACAATAAAAGCAATTTAATAAATGTATCTCATTTACATGAAACAAATCAGAATGAATAAATAAAACTGAATTTTTAAAATATCAATCATGAATTTTAGAAGAACAATAAGTGAAACCTCTCTTAATAGAGACTTCTTTATAAATAAGCAATTTTCATGATCCAGTATAAAAAAAAAATATATAACTTCATTACAATTAACCTCTCTTAAATGTATACTCTCTTAACAGATAAAAATTAAGACTACTGTCTATCGACATTAATAAACTTTATTAATTAAAACACACACAATCACACATACAAGTAAGTACTTTCAACCTTTATAGAATGTCATCTTCAGATGAAAAAAAACAAACTTTACAACGTTTATATAAAATCTTAAATTAATGTAACAATCAAACAAAACAAAATTATTCTCAGCCAGGAATTAATTTTTTAAATTATTAAATAGCAAAGCCCATATTTTAGGAGCTCTAGGGTGGGTCTATTACAAGACTATTTTCTTAATAAATGCTTCCCAGATAAATAACTAGTTACAGTCCACACACCGTACAATGAAGGAAGACTCATTTCATAGGGGCACAAAGCTAAGATCAAGTACCCTCCTAGATAGTTCTACTGAAAGTCTATTATTACAAATGTCATCTTGGTACTCTACTGTTGGCTTTGTAATTTTCTTGTTGTGTCCCTGATATAAATCATCATTGCACCACTGTTTTGATCTTGTAAGGAAACTAAGTAAATGCCTGATTTTTCTGAAGTGGATAAACAATCTCTTTCAATATATAGTATTCTTTGTAAGGACAACTGTGGTTTTATTGGAAGGTTAAAACATAATTTCCAAAACTTTTTGGTGGATACTCTCTGTTATTGATAGACATGTGAAATGTGATAAGGTTGATATCTCAATCTCTCTTAATAAATATAATACTTTATTACTGAGTCAATCTCCTTGTTTGGAGTTTATGGTTACAATCAACTCAAATCAATTCTAAAATCTAAAAATAAAAAGTTGCTGTTTGCTGTGAAACAGAACACAATTTCCAAGTTGAAAAAGAATGTGTGTGTGTGAATAAGGCTGTATGTAAATCACTGACATTTAAAGAGAATGAAAATTATTGAATATCAAACATTAGAAGTACAAAATGAGAAAATGAAAAGAAATGTTCAACACTGTGAAAATGCAAGCTGCAGAAACAAGTAGAAGGCTGAGGTTTCTCAACTACTCAACCATTGATCCTGTAATGACAACAAGCAGCAAATCCAATAGATGCAAGGAAGAAGTACAACTCCTAACTTGCACATATTTAATTTGCTGCTTGTTTGCTGTACCTATTGGATTTTTAAAAGTTTTTTAAAACTTTTAACATTAGTATTATAGTATTTTTAATATTAATCCAGTTTCAAAAAAGTTTAATAATAATTGTATAAAAAATTATATAAATTATATGAATAACAGTATATTCATTTAGAGATTCACCTCATATAATGTAAACCTCATTTAATCAGAGTTATACTATAATTAAAAATATAAAAGAAACTTTATTAGATTAAATATAAAAAGTAAAAAAATAAACAAAAATTACAGTGAAATAATTATACAGTATTTAAAGATTATAAACTGCATTGTTTCAAGTTTCTATCACAACTATTTAATACATTTCAGTATATTGTAAATGCTAATAAATTTTTTTTTCATTTAAAATGTGATTTCAAACATTCTAGATACAAATATATTTCAATCCAACTTATAATCAATTTAGATTTTACTAATTTTATTAGAATATATATATTTAACAAAAAACCATTAATGGCTTAAAAGTTAAACATTATTGTTTATTTTGCATTAATTGATATAAGAGTCATACTTAGACATTTGTGCAAAGCATAATATAAATATAGTAGTTAAGACAAATATCATTAATAATGAAAAAATTACATTTACAAAAATATGTACAATATTTCTGTTCAATTGAGTAAAAATGAAAAATTACACATAAAAATGGCATTTAGTCATATTTTGATTTGTTCCTTTGCTCTGTATGGAACTCAAATGTAATGTTTAAATGAGCTTTATAAATATTTTGTTTGCAATTAATTTTGCCATTTATATTCTTCTTTATGTTTTATTTCTAGTAATTAATTAATATTACATCTTAATGATACAAGTTATAAATGAATTAGATATATCAACATATACCTAGATTTAAATGTAAATGAACAATGCTGTTTAATGAAATTTCTTAGTTTTAATATTATGAAAAAGATCATTGTTATAGAAAATGTGTATTTGGTCTACCAGTTGATTCAAGGCTAAAAAAAAAAGTAAATATTGAATATAAAATGTAAATTTGTGTCATGATTAATTGGATAGTCAGTCAATTAATGATAAAATAATCCTATCTCAGACACACACACTCTTTATAGATACATTCAATTCCTTACATTATACATTTTCTTTTTCCAATCAATCAATAGAACAAATATACAAGAGCAGAGTTCCAATCAAATATACATTTTCTTGTTCCAACTTGTTTTTAAAATATTAAAACTAAAAAATCTCAAAGGAAATTTTTTAAATCCATCTTGATCTAGCTATTCTTATAGATCATATATCAGAAAGACAATGTTGTGAACATTTTAGAATGTGATTCTGACCAATTTTCAAGTTGAAAAAGAATCTGAAACTAGTTCATGTATGTATAACAATTTTTTATTTACTTTGCATTATACATTAAATAATAAAAATTAATTATAATATGAAATCATACAGGAAGGATTATCATGATTAATGTTGTAATCAGTATATCTTTATCGATAAAAAATAATAATAATAATTTTTTTAATATCTATACATTAATACATGTAAATATAAACATATTTTTTTAATATAATCTAGCTTGATACTCACACCAACTAATGAATAGCAGGAAGAAAAGTTCATTGAGTATGGCATTATTAATAGTTTTTTCTCTTGCTAGCACTTTCAACAAATTTATTTTCATTGTTGTCAGGCAAATAAAAACTCCATTGCCAAATTTGTGCAGACTCATCAGCAACAATCGGGACAAATTTGCCACCTTTGAGAAATCACCTTTGAGAAATTTGCCACCTTTGAGAAATCTGGATTCTCCAATGTGGTACCATTGGAGAATCCAGCAATGGGGATGAATATGAGATATAGTACACTGGTGCCACAGCAAGAATGCTTGCTACCTGCGTAGCTAAGCACCATGATAATGTGGTGAAAGGAAAGCGCACCACAGAGCTTGCAAAAAAGGTGCTCAAACAAAATTACAACACGTTATGGGCCCAAACAACAATACTCAAAGCCTGCAGTGATCGAAAACTCTTCTTTATAAGGGAATTCTACTCAAAAAATTCTCAGAAACATGCAACACTCCAACTCTTGATTTGCCCANATTTTACTTAATTATAAATAAGAATGGAGAACTATATACAAAAATTAGAATAATTTTCTGCACAATATCCGAGGGTTATCTGTGTTTGGAAATAATTTTGGAAGCAGAAGCATGTTAAACGCCGCTATGGGATGTATGCAGGAAATCACGATAGTTCTTTCTGTTCGAGTTATCTGAAAACCTTTAATTTACAGAAAATGATTTATCATTAGAATGCAAAATTACTGTCATAAAGATTACTATTATATTTCATGAAAAATTACTATTATTAGATATTTATTTATTTATTAAAAACCTGAATCTCAAAAACAAAAGCAGACTTTTCCCTGCTTTCCCCAGTGAAGTTAACTGTAGAGACTTCTTCCAGACTTCTCCAGCCTTTCATAGTGTCAACCACAATCCAGATTTTCCCCAGCTAACAACTATAGTCAACTGTCCAGACTTTTCCCTGCCTCCACGAGTGGACACCATCCGGTTTGAACTTTGGGCTATTACTCTTCGTGACCACCTCCCACACAATCGAGCATCGACTTACTGCCCCGGGGCCAACAACTGAACAGTCCAGAGCCACTAGAAGACAAGACACTCTAGATTGTAAGACTTACAAGTTAGTATAAATAAACGGGTTTGTTTGTCACTGCAGCTATTTGCTTCACTTTCCTTCATCCCATATACGATAAGTCCTGACATTTAAATATCACCAACTTGGTGAACTTCACATTGGTCAGAACTTTCAACATGTTGAATTCCATTTTGAAACCATCGCTAAAGTAGAATTAACATGTCGAGATGTTGCAAAGCGTCGAACAGAAACTCTACTTCGTCGCACGTGTGTGAAGTAGAGTTTCTGTTCTAAATTCAAAGCAAAGAAGTTTCTGAATTCTATTGTCGCTGTCGCCTTCAAGTGCGTGAACAATGACACGGGCGAAGAAGAAAAAAAAGGCCCCACTGAGATTTCAACTCGGATCACGGGATTCAGAGTGCTAACCATTACACTATGAAACCTCACACAGACCCTCCCCTGTTGCATATCACAATCTGCAATGTATTAATTGCAGATTGCCTTATCGACTATCGCGTAAAGATATCGCCGCATTTGCTGTTGTCGATAATGGATAATCTCTCCGTCTATACTTTCTCGTTAAAAACGAAGCGGTTGCCACAAATTTGTCGCGAAGAGAATGGAGGTTGTGGTCGTTGAACGTGGTGAAATAGAATTTAAGTAACGTGTTTCGTTTCGTCGTATGGAAAGCAAATAGACCGTAAATTGTCGATGGCTGTCCATGATCGGTGTATAAATAATCGAATCATTAATTCGTTTCAAGCGTGTTTTTATCGGAAGCGGTCACGCCTCTCTCACGACATAGGCACGATACTGACACCAACTGACAGTTGCATTGCACGAAATCGTGCAATGCAAATGTCAGCTGGCGGGCGTCACAATTTTCACAACGAAAGACAGCATGCGATCGAAAGTACTTAATGAACTTCAGCCGAATCGTTAAACGATGCCCAGCAAATTAGTTCACGAGAAGAAAGGCCAGGTTTTTTCGTCCTGCGCAACGCTCTCGATATACGACGGAGGACGATAACTCTTTTGTGACACTCAAATTTGTGACAAACGAATTATGTGACATCATGTGACAAACGAATTATGTCCGTTGGCACGCTGATTGGNGTTTTTTTTTTCTGTAGTCGAAGTTCGTGCCATATGCGATTATGACGCCTTAAAATGTGTTTTAAATCTGCCCGAATGTTTCGGGAGAATTCTTTGGCGACCTACAAGTGGCATTTGCAACATCTGTAAAAACGTCTGCCGCAGGATAGCTTACAATGCCTATGTCCAATCGTATTGCACTCTTATTGTGTTATAATAGCCAAGGGTTTTTGACCAGTAAATATCTAGCCTACCCGTTGTAGTCGCTGTCAGAATAGTAAAAACGTTTTATACTTTACCTTTTTTCATAAACAAATCAAATAAGTGTTTAAATCGCGGCAATTTTAATGTTGCAAAGTTACTAGATTTTAATGCTGATTTTAATTAAAGTGTTTGTCGTGTTAAGCAAAAACACCAAAAACCTGTAAGTTTTGTTCATGTGAAATATCGTAAGTTCTTGTGGAAGAAATATTTAAATCATCCGCACAGAAACGAAAAAACGATGTTATTTCTTTATAAGCCACTTATTTTCAAAATTCTTAAAGTTGCAATTAAAAAAATAACCAGCAATTATTTATTGTGACATGATCACAATGCCTGGCAATTTTCAACATATCTTAAGTTTGTTTAGTTTAAAATATATGCTCTCAATCTTAAATTAGTAATGTACAGTACTGTCTCGCCCCCGTACATCATACTTTTCCTGTCAGCAACAGAGTCGTGCCTGTCATCTATTTAACTCCTTTCAGGGGAAATGTTTTGAATGGAAATAACGTGTCTTCTGCCTTGTATCGGAAAGTTCATATATATAGTTAATCGAAGCCTCGATTAACTATATATGAACTTTTCGATGCAATAAACTCTTAATCTTTTCATATCTGATCTCGACTTCCATCTACCTAACTGCGTTCTCGAGATTAATACTACAAGTAAAAACGAAAAGTCAAAGAAAGATGAAATAGAATGGTTACTTGATAATGGTTGCACAGATCATATCATTAACACTGATGAGTATTTTGAAACCTCTGAGACATTGAAAAAAATCTATAAAAGTAAAAGTTGGTGATGGAAGAATATTAGGAGCTACAAAAGTTGGCAATATTAAAACTTGTTTCCCAATTTATGGACAAAAGTCTGAGGTTACGTTGGAAAATGTCTTTTTTGTAAAAGATATGAAGGCAAACTTGTTGAGTTATTCGAGGATCACAGTTAAACATTCAATTGTTTCAAGGAGAAAATTTTCAAAAATATACAACCCATATGGAAAGGTGATAGCTGTTGCAATCAAAGAGGATAAACTATATAAAATGAAAAGTTATATCAATGAAAGAAAATCACAAGCGAACATGAGTAAAAGCAACATGACTATAAAAGAAAAACTACATAGAACACTGGGACATATCAATTTTAACAACTTGAAAATAATGTGTAAAAATGAATCACTAGATGGACTACCCAGAGAGATTGAACCAGAATATTTAAAGTGTGCTACATGTATTGAAAACAAAATGCATAACTTACCATTTCATAATAACAGGAGAAGAGCAGAAGACATATTAGAAATTGTACATACAGATCTAAATGGACCACATCAAACTACAGGAAATCTTGGAGAAAAATATTTCTTAAATTTCATAGATGATTATAGCAAACTAGTTAAAGTTTATTGTATCCAGACAAAAGATGAAGTATATGAATGCTTAGTACAGTATGTTAATGAAGTTCAAAACTTGACTGGAAAGATGATAAAGGAACTGCGATGTGACAATGGGAAGGAGTATATGAATGCAAGAATTTTTAAGTTTGCAAAGGAAAAGGGAATAATAATAAAACCTTGTCCATCATATGTGCATGAACTAAATGGAACAGCAGAAAGATACAATCGAACATTAATGGATATGGGGAGATGTCTTTTATCAGAAGCAAAAATTGAAAGAAGATTTTGGCCAGAAGTAATTAAAACAGCTGCATATCTTAAAAACAGAACATTAACTAATACCATTGAGAGAAAAACGCCATATGAAATATTTTTCAAAAGGAAGCCATCAGTAAAAAATTTAAAATTATATGGAAGTAAAGTATTCGTAAGAATTCCAGAAGAAAAACGAAAATCTAAATGGGACAAGAAAGCAGAGGTTGGAATTTTGATTGGATATACAGATACTGGATATAGAGTATTGATGAATAGCAGAGTTATAATGGCTAGACATTGTGACATAATAGAAGAGAATGTAAACTTGTGTGGATTTGAAAATGAGAAAGAGGAAAAGAATGAAGATAAAGAAGAAAGACAAAAGGATTCAGATCAAGCAAAGGAAAAGGAAGGAGAAGACTCTACTAGTACAAACCATCAAGAAAAGGATATGACAAAAGACTTGGAAAAAGACAATACACATAAAGAAAATAGTAATGATGAGATAAAAGAGGATGAAGAAAAAACAAAAGGAAAAAGATCAGGAAGACAAATTAAACATCCACTCCGCTTTGATGAAGAATTCGGTTATTACAGTATAAGTGTAAATTACTGTGATGCTACTGTTCCAGAAAATTTTCAGGAGGCGATGACAAGTGATGATTCAAAGAAATGGAAAGCAGCAATGAATTCCGAGATGGACAGTCTTGTGATAAACAATACATGGACACTTGTGAGCAAGCCTCCTAAAGACAAAAGGGTAATTGATGTGAAGTGGATATACAGAAAGAAGAGTGAAAGTGAATATAAAGCCAGGTTAGTGGTAAGAGGTTTTCAACAAACTGATTGTATTGATGACATTTATTCTCCTGTTGCTAAAATGCCGACTTTAAAGTTGCTACTGTCTTATTGCTGTAAAGATAAACAAATTATTGTTGACATTAAAAACAAGTTATCTAATAAGTTTAGAATGAAGGATTTAGGTAGAGTAAAAAGGCTACATTGGTATTGATATTGAATATGACTATGTACAAGATAATATTTTAACCTTAAGTCAGAAATCTTATATTGAGTCTTTAGCTAAACGTTACAATATTGAAAATTCAAAATTGTATAAGACACCTATGGAAATAAATTTAAAACTGGAAAAGTCTAATGTAAATGAGGATGTAAAGTATAGAAATTTGATAGGTGCACTTCTGTACATTAACTCTGGTACTAGACCAGATATATCTTTCAGTGTAAATTATCTGAGCCGATTTTAAAATTGTTATGATGAGAGACACTTTAAATATGCTTTGCGAATCCTGAAGTACTTGTATTTGACAAAATACCTTAAATTAAAATATTATAAGAATAATAATACTGATATCTTAGATTGTTTTGTAGATTCTGACTGGGCAGGAGATACTCTAGACAGGAAAGCTACCACAGGATTTATAATTAGATTGTTTGGAAATGTAATCTTTTGGAAATCCAAAAAACAGAATAGTGTAACAAAGTCTTATACCTTTGATGAGTTTATTGCATTATCAGAAGCTGTAACAGGAATAAATTTTCTAATTTATCTAATAAATGAGGTTTTCATTAAAGTTTGTAAACCAATTAAGGTATATGAAGACAACTCAGGTGCTAAATATGGAAACTTTACAAAAAACTCAAAGACTTCCCCCCGATTGTGACTTTTTTTACCCGGATATGGACTTTTACCTGGCTATGACCTAATGACCGGACGCGATTTCATTCATCGGATATGACTTTTAATGGGGTTTGGAGTCTTCTCTTTCCTGCTGACGGTTCTTGGAATGATACATGTCCTTCGTCATCGCTTACGAGGGACGTGTTTTTCCACTTCAGTTCATTAAAGTCGACGGTGACAACTTAGCACCGTCTTCGGTCGTTTGAAATCTGTCAACTGAGGATGAAATTCTGACCGGAAAATAATGGATTTTCGCCAGCAACGTGCGTGTCAACACTGGACACCAGAATAAAAACAAAAGGGAAATATAGCAGTTAGCATATGTCTAAGCTAAAATTATAATTATGTTGAACAATTAAATGTGTATACAAACTTTTACTTAATAAAACTTTTAAACTTTATATTAATTGACTACGTGTATCAGTTTAAATATTATATCCGCACGTTTTATTTTTGGACTAATTTATAATTAAAGTTGAAATAATTAATTGTTAGAAAATTAAACCGGAAGTCAAAGCAGAAGAAANTACGTGTATCAGTTTAAATATTATATCCGCACGTTTTATTTTTGGACTAATTTATAATTAAAGTTGAAATAATTAATTGTTAGAAAATTAAACCGGAAGTCAAAGCAGAAGAAAATGTACACGATTCATAACGAAAGAAAAATATAAAAATAAAAGAAGTAAAAGTAATTTTAAAAACTTGAGAATTTGTATCGATAAAAAAGCACGAAATAAAATGCTATAGAAGAGAGATTATTAAACTGAAGTGTGTCTCCGCGAGTACTTTGTTAACAATAATTCTCTAACTTAATATCAACTTAATAGCTGAAAAGTTCTCAATAAATGAAATTATAAAGACATCCGTCTTTGTAATTTTACTTTTTGATGGTTTTTCTGGTGTACTGTGCTATCATCTGTCACTGTGTAATGTACTGTACCGTAGAATACAGCCGAATACAAAATAAGGTTAAAAATTGCAGCAGATTTTCTTATATATGTTTAGAGCAAATGAGAGTTCGAATGAAATTTAACTAATTCAAACGCGCGTCAACCTATAAAAAGTAAACGTAGGTAAATTCGAGTTTTTACTTGTTTACGCTAAACTACTTGTTAGGACTAGGATCGGAATAAAATTAAAGCTTAACCGCACGGCCATCTCGCCGTCTACCCATGATGGGCTTTAAAAAGGCCATCTAAGTCACTACAGGATGGAGAGAGTAAAATAAAGAAGAAAGCTTTTTTGACGTAATTTTATTCAATATTTATTAATGATTATATTTGAATCGTGTATTCCAAGAAAGATCCAACTCCACAAGTTTCTTTTTGGAAAATAAAACTTTTTACATTTTAAAATTAGACTAATTACTTAAACATTTTAAAAAATATACATTTTCATATTTATGATCGACGTATACATGTATAACAAACTCATTTTTAAAAGCAGGAAAAAAAATACCTGATAATGGAAAGTTTGGGCTTGTTTTGGAATCTGACACTAACGAATAAGTTCAAAATAGATACAAATAATGCACTGATCAAAACAATTAGCGGAGCACGTGACTGCGCTAATCGAGGAGTGACAAAGAATTGTCCACCTCTTATCCCACATCACACAAATGTGCAGCAGTTTTGGATCATACAACCCACTAAAGTCAGCACAATACCCTGTAATTACTGGCAATTTAACCTAGCTGCAAAGTATGTCTTAAAATTAATAAGTGTTTTCCGTTGCTTGATTAATTATTATTTATCTTATCATTATGGGTACGTTTGTAAAGTCGAACGAGTTAAACGAGAATAACGTCACCGTTATTCTTAATTCGTTAGACTTTTCGAACGATTCGTTTATAACTAAATGGCTGTTTCTAAAATCGAAGATAGCCTATTAATGTTGCTAGTGCAGTCTTATCCGAAATATTTTTCTTAGATTGCTTCGGGTGGACAGTTATTTCTATCATCTCACCTTTTAATTCACAGTTTAAACACTCGAGAAGATTTAGAAACATCGATATCGTCGGCCGCCATTTTCTTTAACGAAGTGAACTAACCCTTTCCTTCGTGAACTTCGTTAGAGTTTCGTTCGAAACGTCATCACAGCAGAACATGCCCACTGAGCGAGACTACTACTTTTAGAACGATTCGTTACTAACGCGTTTAACTCGTGCGACTTTACGAACGTACCCTATGTGAGTATCTTTATTGTAAATATATTGAATATATAAAATTTCCTAAATTTTCTTTATTCGGTTTAATTATGTTTTCATAATCGGAATGATTATTCTAAACTTTTTTATATCTAAAAAAATTTTACACAATAATTTTAATCCTATACAGTATACCAGTGTTTTCCAACTTGTATCGTACAAACTCTTTGGAGCTTCTATAAACGTTTCGGCTTACCAGCCTAAAGACCGACCCTTTTTATGCATTGATTCAAATAGTATTTTTATTTCTATAGAATATTTGTAAAATTATGAGTTATTGTTTTCGTAAATTTAACCTATTATCAAAATTTTTACAAATCAGCCGTAATATACTTTAAATTTTAAACATTTTTGTTTTAAAAATTACATTGCTTGTTAAATTCAAAGTGTGTCGCTAATCCAAAAAGGTTGGGAAACACTGCAATATACTGAAGAATGAATTGTTGGGTCGTAATGCATTTGTTTGAGTCGTAATTCGATTAAATATCATATAAAAATCCAGATTTGGTGATGTTCTTTGTGTATTGCCTAGTTCTTGTTGTTTTGATTTTGCAGAAACTTTTAATATTCTTCAATTATCAGAATTAATAGTTATCACTTTAGAAACAGTCACGTAAAATTGATGGCGCGAAAAGACGAATGTGTTGTTCACATCCGTCACAACTAGGGATTGCAATCCAGCAGTGTTTTCAATCCAGCTGGATTTTTGCTGGACCAACATCAATCCAGCTGGATCCAGCGCGGATCCAGCGCAGATGTATTTTTGGTGCAATAAAGTGTTATCTATCTATCTATTTAGCATTTTATTGTTTTTTTAAAGAAATAAAACATTTTTTTAAATACTTAAAAACCTTTTATTATTTAGACTGTTCACTTTAAATCAGTAAAACGTCTCACACATTTAGGTAGTAAACTTAACTTTGGTTCGGTTTAACACTTGAGATAGAGATAATTAACTATAAATGTTTAGTTAAATTATAATTATAATGTAATAAGTTAAATAATAGCAAAGGTAATTCTACTAATTAATTTACTTTAATATATTATATTATAATAATGTAAGGATGGATAATCAGTGGCTAAGTGGCTATCAGTCTTACCAGTTTTCTTATATAGGCTCTACATATCAGTCTGTAGTTATTTATAAGTAATTTAATTATT